>NW_024040041.1:36901398-36926323 GCF_014851395.1 Micropterus salmoides | reverse complement strand
GTCGTCAGAATGCTTAAAGTGTGAGGTTTGAGGTACTGGTGTGCATGTATATTGATAAACAAGCTAACATCAGACAGCTGATCAGACAGACAGTGATTGTTTTCTCTTCCATCAGCTCACCTGTCAGTCCAGACAGCAGCAGCACAGACACACCTGCAACAGGAAGACAGGGGTCACTGAAGGTCAGAGGTCACTGAAGGTCAGGGGTCACTGAAGGTCAGGGTCACACTGAAGGTCAGGGGTCACTGAAGGTCAGGGGTCACTGAAGGTCAGGGTCACTGAAGGTCAGGGGTCACTGAAGGTCAGGGGTCACTGAAGTGGCCAATGACATGAGCCATTTCAAAAGATATAATTATTATCATCAACTGTCTGAAAATGAAAAATGAAATTTAAATGCTTTTTAATTTTAATCTAGGTTAAAGGCAAAAGATTCATCTTTACCTTTCTTTTCTACTCCATATGAATTGTTTAACTGACTATGGTAATTGAGGTATTAAAGTTATATTTTTAGCTTGTCTGATAACCTTTCCCAGCATTTTATCTGTTTCCAAACATATTTGGATAGAAGACAAATATCAAGCTTCTTCAGAATCAGGTTAGTTGCCTTAAAGGTTTCACCCACAAGGAACCTTTCTGGGTATTTGGTGCGTGACAATAAACATAGTAGGATAAAATAGGCTTTGTGAGGGTTCTGTCTCTTTAACAGATTGTTGACATCCCTCTCCAGGATGGAGAGACGTTGTTGTGTTAGGGGAGTAACACTCTGAGGTGGGCCGTTGTGGAGAGGCCCAGACCCTGCTGAGGTGGGGATAGGTGGAGCTGGTAGAGTCAGACTTTCCCATTGATTTTCAAATCGACAGTGGAGCTTATTCAAGTCTTTGGCCTGGCGCAAGTGATTAATGTAGTGGGGGGCTTTAGCTATGTAGTGATCAGTCTGAGTCCAGGTTTTGGGTTTGAGTGAGGTTATTTCCTGTGTTATTTTGGTAAATCCTTCCTCTTGTGTTTGTATTTACTTCACTTGCTGACTTTCTGTCTTCCCACTCAGGGGTTTTAGGTTAGAGGTTTCCATGTCATTCATTATTCTGTTTCCTGTTATACTGTGTTCTTTTCCTTCCATGTCTTTCTCATCTACTTTACTTCCTGTCCCTTTCCCGCTTAGCGGTCTGTAGCTGCCTTTGAGCCATTATGCTTCTTCTAAATTCTTGAACGGCACCATCTGCCTGTTCTGTTTGAGTTTAAGTAAATCTAACTAACTGTATACAAAGAAGTCCAAACTTGTAAATTTAATGTGTTGTACCACACATTAAGGCAGGACCTTTATTTTGTAAAACTTCAAAAATGGAAAACAGAAATGGAAATATAGGGAGTACAGAAGTTAGCTGAAGAGGTAAATAGATCGAATGGTGAATAAAGATAGTGGTATAAACTTCGGGACAACGGCGTCGACTTGGCATTATATACAGTAGACAGTCACAACAGCTAACTGCATGCCTGACTCATTGAAGACCAGGGTCCCGTTTCAGAAATGGGATTAGTGAACTCTGGAGTTTTCTGTTTCAGAGAGCGAAATCAGATAAACCCTAGATCAGTAACTCTGGCAAATGATGCTGTGAACCGGACCTCCTCCCGAGGAGGTGCAAAGAAAATATCCAACACATTGTCATCTCAGTGCGTCATAACTGGGCTTTCAGACAGCGTGATAAAGCGTAAGGATTTAACGCTAAAGGTAGCCTTCAGCGTCTGTACGTAACACTCTCATCATCTATGTCCCAGCAACACACAGGAGGTTGATGTGCACAGCTGTAGGGTTAGCCGGTCCACATGCATAAAGTCAGTGACTTAAGTTTAGGTACTAACATTTCTAATGCTTATGGTAAGGGTAGGGGGCTTCGGGGGGCTTTCACCTTTTACACAAACGTAGCTAGCTAGTGCTAACCCGGTCTGGACGGGACGCCTATACCTATTTTCATAATCAGGTTGCCGATCGCCACCAGCGTTTAGTCCCGTCGGGTTACAGTTTAATTAAACATAGCCTTCCTATTTAAAAATGAATGTAAAGGGCTGTAGGAAAATTCCAGCACTTTATCATTCATTAAGGAATTTCCAGTGTGATAAACGATGACTGAGCAACGCTGTATACTACAAATGTTAACGTATTGATCCTCCTCTCCTGCGTTTAGAGCCAATCGTAGTCCACGTTGGGACACATTCATATTTCTAGCTCCACCTGCTTAAAATGGAGGCTCTGCCATTTTTTACCCGTTGCCATGGTGAATCGTAATATCGGAGCTCCATTGATGAGGCTTTTTTTCATCCACACGCACGAGTTTCTATCAGGCTCAACATACTCAGAGTTGATTGAACTAATTCTGATCAGCTGTTCTGGAACCGAAAACTTAGAGTTTCACATCTCAGGCTCAGTCAGCTCAGAGCTCAGGGATAAGCTCAGAGTTTGTTAAACCTGCTTTCTGAAACAGGGCCCAGCTCTAACATCAGATATCATCATGAGTACTTTTACTACTAATACTTTCAGTGTATTTGATATTTTTGTAATTTTACTTCAGTAGAATTTTTTATGGTTTGACAGGCGATGGAATATTTTATTTTTAAGGATTCAGCACTTCGTGAAAAATAGTATTTTTGCATTTTGTTTTTATTTATTTACTTTGGATTGTAGCTACCTAGCATATGTTAGCACGTAGCATTATTTATTTACTTTGGATTGTAGCTACCTAGCATGTGTTGGCACGTAGCATTATTTATTGCTGCATAGTAACATCATGTGCATATTTATTATGTTGTATATGAATTATAAAGTAATATCTTTATATCAGGGAGGACAGAAATGCAGTGAAACTCATTGCCAGTTGTTATCAGCTGCTGATCAGTGAACCTGTTCCCTGTCAAACAAACAATAAGACAAGATAAACAAGATAAAAACACAGAAAGCTTCTTTATCACTTGAGATGTCCTCGTGGCTTCATGTTGGAAGACATGAACCATGTGACTGCAGCGTTCAGCAAAAAGCTTTTTCTATCACTTCTATTAAAGAGTGCCAATATTGATCTAATCTTTGCGATTCTTTGGAGATGAAAGAAGGCTACTTTTGTCACTTCTTTAATATGCAAATCAAATGATAGTGATCCATCAAAAACGACCTCAATATTCTTTACTCTCTCCTTGCAATGAATGACTGAATCATCAATGGTTAGAGTCAAATTTTCTTACAAATGATTCTAATCTAGCTGGTCCAATAGCTATTATCTAATTTTTTGCTGAGTTGAGCAATAAATTTGCTGATAACCAGCTCCTCACAGCAGCCAAGCAAGTCAAAACCTTAACTGAATCAGATGCATTTCCTGCAACATAATTTGCACATAGATTTGTAAATCATCAGCATAGCAATGAAAAGCAATCCCAAAAGAACGAATGATCTGACCCAATGGCACTAAGTATAAAATAAACAGCAGTGGACCAAGGACTGAACCCTGTGCTGAAGTGGTGAAGGGTCGGAAAATGTGTATTATTATTGTATTATTAAGATCTCAACCACTTAAGCACTTGGCCAGAGACGCCGAAGTATTTCTCGATTCTATTCAGGTGTATAATTTTCCAACAAGTTTATATCCATGGATGGATGGATGGATGGATGTAGAAGCTCTGTGTTGGACTCACCGAGCAGAGACACAGATGAAGCCTTCATGTTGTCTGGATGTCGACTGTTAAGTCAGTCTGAACAGCAGAGTGACGCCTTCAGCTTCACTTCCTTCCTTTCACGTCAGTGCAGCATTTGGTTCTCTGAAGGAGGATGAGTGTCAGCTCTGCCTTCTTTGTTAAACTGAAATACATCATCCACAGGTTTGGTGCTTTGTCTTTCAAATGTCCCAGAGTTTCTCTCTCTACAGGTGTTGGGGATGTTATCCTGAGCTACACTCTGCACCCGACCATCAAACCCATCATCAACCATCAGTGGAAGGGAGGCTGCTGATCTAACATGTGATGCAAATCAGCCACGTCATTTTCTGTGGTGTCGACTGAAGCTAGACAGGTACCAGGACCCGTCACACATCCCTCCCAGGTAACAGGAAGGAAATGTCTTTGAAAGGTCATCAACACAAAAGGTCAAAGTTCAGACTGGTTCACCTGTTAGTGCAGCAGCAGGTTAGCGCTGCCACCATGTTCAGGGTCTTCTTTCTCTGGAGAAAAACGATGGATCACATCAGCACAGTTCTGCCACAGAAGGCAACCTGTGATGGATGAAACATTAAAACATCTTCTTGATCATCAGGTTCCTACAGGAGAAGAATTACCAGTTTATTTAACAAGGGCCAAAAAAACGTTATTAAATTATAAACACTTTAAAACAAAATTATAAATGCAACACTTTTGTTTTTGCCCCCATTCATCATGAGCTGAACTCAAAGATCTAAGACTTTCTCTATGTACACAAAAGGCCTATTTCTCTCAAATATTGTTCACAAATCTGTCAAAATCTGTGTTAGTGAGCACTTCTCCTTTGCCGAGATAATCCATCCACCTCACAGGTGTGGCATATCAAGATGCTGATCAGACAGCACGGGTGTTGCACAAGTGTGCCTTAGGATTGCCACAATAAAAGACCTAAGGCTGCCCACAATAAAAGGCCTTAGGCTGGCCACGATAAAAGGCCACTCCAAAATGTGCAGTTCCATCACACAGCACAATGCCACAGATGTCGCAAGTTTTGAGGGAGTGTGCAGTTAGCATGCTGACTGCAGGAATGTCCATCAGAGCTGTTGCCCAGAGAATTTGGCAGCACATCCAACCATCCTCATAACCGCAGACAACGTTTAACCACACCTGCCCAGGACCTCCACATCCAGCATCTTCACCTCCAAGATGTCACATTCTGTTTTGCACTCCGTGAGTTTTGGTCAGTTGATTGTGTTATTTTGGTCTGTTGTGTTTTGGGGTTCTGTCTTGTCGTGTGTCCAGTCTGTTTATGGTGAGCTCTACCGTTTTGTTGTCGGTTTGGTTCTGTGTTAATCTGTTTTTGTTCTGTTATCCTAGTCTGTTGTCCTGTGTTATCTTGTCTCCCTTATCCACTGTGTTCTTGATTCTAAGATTTGGGTTTTGCATCTACATTTTAGTTTATTTAGCTTATTGATCAGTTTGGTATCTGTTGTTTAGTCTGGGTTATTATTCATCTAGTTGTTATCTGTCAGCTAGTGTTTAGTGGTTTTTTTTTTTTCCTTTTTTCCGTTCTGTTCCTAGTTGAGTGTTGTCCTGTTTCCTGGTTAGTTCTGCCTGCCTCGTTGACCTTGATCCCTGTCACCTGTGTTGCTCCCGCCCTGCTCGTTAGTCCGTGTGTATTTATGCCTGGGGTTTCTGTTCAGTCTCTGTCCGGTCACTGTAGTAGTGTGAATAAGCTCTGTCGTGTCATGTGTGAAGCGTCCTGTCTGTTTCTCTGCTGTCTTGGATTATGGATTAAACTACCACATGTAAGCCTTGTGTATTGCTGTTGTTTGGATTAAAGTCCCTGAACAGAATCTCGGCTCTGGTGTCTTTTTTTTTTTAGATACTTTAATTGTCACATACAAGAACATGTTGCAAAATTATTCTCTGCACTTTAACCCATCCCTCAAGGGAGCAGTGGGCAGCTGCTGTGCAGTGCCAGGGGTCCAGCTCCAGATTTTTATCAGTGGCTGGTCAATTGCACTGACTGAAGAACCTAGCATGTCTTTGATGGTGTGGGGGAAACGGAGCACCTGGAGGAAACCCACGCAGACACGGGGAGAGCATACAAACTCCACACAGAAAGGCCGGGGCAACCAGGGTTTGAATCCACGACCTTCTTGCTGTGAGGCCACAGTGCCACCACCGTGTCATCTTGCGTTTGGGCTCACACTCCTGCTCTGCGTTCACCAAATCATGACACAAGATTGTCTGAGACCAGCCACCCGGACAGCTGCTGCAACAATCGGTTTGCATAACCAAGGAATTTCTGCACAAACTGTCAGGAACCTACTCAGGGAAGCTCATCTGCATGCTTGCTGTCCTCATCAGCGTCTCGACCTGACTGCAGTTCGTTGTCGTAACCGACTTGGGTGGCTTAATGCTCACATTCAATGGCGTGTGGTACTTTGGAGAAGTATTCTCTTCATGGATGAATCCTGTTTTTCACTGTACAAGGCAGATGGCAGATTGCGAGTGTGTTGTGTGGGTGAGCGTTTTGCTGATGTGGATCCAGTGGCTGGCGGTGGGGTTATGGTATGGGAAGGCGTGTGTTATGGACAACGAACACAGGTGCATTTTATTGATGGCATTTTGAATGCACACAGATACTGTGACGACTCTGACGCTCGTTGTTGTGCCATTCATCCACGACCATCACCTCATGTTGCAGCATGATAATGCACGGCCCCATGTTGCAAGGATCTTTACACAATTCCTGGAAGCTGAAAACATCGCAGTACTTGCATGGTCAGCATTGAGCATGTTTGGGATACTCTGGATTGGCGTATACAACAGTGTGTTCCAAGTCCTGCCAATATCCAGCAACTTCGCACAGCCATTGAAGAGGAGTGGACCAACGTTCCACAGGCCACAATCAACAACCCAATCCACTCTGTGAAGAAGATGTGTCGCACTGCATGAGGCAAATGGTGGTCAGATACTGACTGGTTTCCGGACCACCCAATACAGTGAAACTGCACATTTTAGAGTGGCCTTTTATTGTGGCCAGCCTAAGGCACACCTGTGCAAATACCCATGCTATCTGATCAACATCTTGATATGCCACACCTGTGAGGTGGATGGATTATCTTGGCAAAGGAGAAGTGCTCACTAACACAGATTTTGACAGATTTTTGAACAATATTTGAGAGAAACAGGCCTTTTGTGTACATAGAGAAAGTCTTAGATCTTTGAGTTCAGCTCTTGATTAATGGGGGCAAAAACAAAAGTGTTGCATTTATAATTTTGTTCAGTGTACGTAGAAAGTTATATTCAATTCAGGACACCACTCTGGAAACGAGACAATTTGTAGCATATTATCTAATTCATTCTCATTGTAGCCTACTAAACTATTTTGACTTTTGGTTAATTATAACTATAACAAAATTACCATTAATAGATAATGGGTTGAAGGATTTGGAGTTCTACGTGGAGGAAGTTGGCAAGATATTCACTCTTATGCAATATTAAAAGAAACCAGCGTGTATATAGACAAGCATTTATTTACAAGATAAACAAAGCAAAAACACTCAAGATGTAACTAAGACAAAAAGAAGAAAAAAGATCTGCATGTCTGATAAGGACAGTGTTGGGGGTGAGAACATAAGCACATGTGGTCAAAGTTTCCTCCTGCATATCTGTTGTTGTTTACGGCAATTTGTGATTGTGTCTAACGTTGCCAAGTTAAAAGGAATTAGCGTGCAAAGACTGTATGAAGCATAACATCTGTAACCAATTTAACAGTGGCTGAGAACTGTGGTTAGAAACTCATTAACAATGATCACAACGGCAAAACGTTAATGAATAACACATCAGTCCTGTGCTTAGCCAAGTTAACTTTGAAGATAACCTATGTGAAGCTATGTAATGCCCAGTACATTACCAGTCCAGAAAGGAATAGAGTTTCATTGGTGTTGCTAGATGTTAGCTGGCTAGTTTAGTTAGTGTCCTGATTTCAGACAACGACTGATCATAAAGTTCTGCTTGGTGTCCTCCAGAAGAGGTGCAAATGAACAACTTCACCTTTGGGAGGTCCCTGGACACTTTTAACCCTCGATGGTCACCATTTTGGCTATGTAGCGGAAGCTGCAGCGACAGGTATTTTGTATAATATTTATTTCCTCTTATTAACGATTGTCACTGGATCCAGATTGTTTACACTACAATCTTGGTAAAAACAGTCGAAAAAAACTTTCAGCTCTACTCGGCCCTGTTGAGACCTGGCCTGACTACTTATAAGAGAGGAGAAACCAACTGAGTTTCAAAAGCAAAGAATATCTGATTCTAGATACCGAAAACAGGACAGTAAAAATGACAGTGCAGAGTAAAATATAAATAATAAAATTGAAAAGAAAAAACAGGTCATCTGCATACTGCGTGTTAGTTTACTCGGTGTACTAACAGAAAAATCTTATTCGGAACAAAAATACAGAGCAAAAGGCTGAGTTGTATCAGCAGCAGCTTCACTTTGACTGCAGTTATTGATAATATGATCTGACTTTTGAAACCATGACAACATGTTTGAACAGCTGAACCACAGAGTGTGAAAATGTTTCTCTGACTCACTTTGGCTTTTTATATCTTCACTTCACGCCTTCATCTGGATTTAACCACATTCTCAACACAACATCAGGACTCTGAGCAAGTACAATAACACTGAGCTCAACAATGCGACACAACAACAGTGCTGTTTTTGTGTGAGACCACACAACGCTGCTGCAGGTTTTCTATCTGTTATAATGTTGCAGCTCTTTCTTACACAGGTTAAACTAAGTGAGAAGCTACTTACTGACTGGACTGTCCCAGAAGACACTTTTGTTCTAGTTGTACAGCCTCAGCAGGATTAACTCATTATCTTTTGTGTCTTTTTGCCTCATGTTCCCTGTAATGTTTAGCCCCATGGTGGAAGGAGGAGACATGGACTCAGGAGTTCTTCACCTGGTGCTTCAGTTTATTTCTTCACCAGACACGTGGAAAGTGCAGTAGTGCAAATGTGAATTATTGCAAAAATATATCAATAACAAATGAGGAAACTATGTACAAACTATTCAAATTATCATTACAAACTGATATTAAACCACACAAAAGGCCCTGACTATTGGGCTCTAGCACATGTGCCCTTCCAGGCCAAAGCTGTTCTGCCAAGAAGAGCCTCTGCCTCCTTCCTTTATACCAGAAGCCCCTTCTACAAGACAAACCAAAGTTAATTGGAAATCAATTGAACACCATTATGTTACCTCAACCGTCCAAAACATTTCTGGCTACATCAATACACAATATATCAACTATAAAACCAGAAATGAAATGTTACATGCTGAACAAAGCGTCTCAAAACAGCAACTTAAGGTACTCCAGTACACCCGTCTGTACTGGCTCACACTTGGACCATTCCAGGTCTTCCCCCCTATAAATTATTCTTCACACCATCACTTCCTGTTGGCCACTTCGACCCAGATCCCTGCTTGAGGATGAGAACAGGTGGCTGAAACATATAAACTAAAGTAAATGACTTGAAATGAGCTGTGCATGTGTTGTATTTATCCAATCATGATTTCAACTCTTTCGACTAGTACTTAAATGAACTGAAATGAAATGACATAAAATGACAAGCCATGTGTCCATTGATGCTAGCCCATATGCTAAAAGTAATGCTAATGCTCAGCTAAGGTTAGCTTAGCATGCTAAGACCAATGCTACCGCTTCCTGAAATGAAGGCATGGGGTAGTCCCATGACATTCTCTTGTCTCTGTGCTCCAGGATCATCACCAGCTCCCCTGCCTCCTGTTTTGCTTGCTGAGAAAACGTAACAGAACTATCTGACCACCGTGAACTCAGTGGACTCCGCCTCCCAGTATTTAGTGGATGTTGGGAAGGAAAGTGACCCAAAGCCTTCATTACTCCAGCAAGGTATTTGTAGTGTTTGCTAAATATTCAGTGGAGTTCAGGACTGTATGGGCAGATTCAGGGTGGAATAAGGAAGCTTTACAGGGGGGGTCTAAGTGGTCTTAGTAAACACATAATGGATGAGTTTGTGGCCTGAGACGATCCAACCAGGATCAATACTGTCATTTCCCTAGCCATCCCAACTAGGCTGCTTAAAGAAAGTCAGTACTTACATACTAGATATGATCAAAATCCAGGCCAACTATAGACCTGTGTCTAACCTTTCCTCACCACCTCCCAACTCATCGACGAGGCACCGGCCTTGACTGTCTGCCGCCTCTTTGTTGGAGTGGTAGTTTCTTATCTGTCTGCCCTTTTGGATTTGGTTGCCTAAATTTGACAGATCACCCAGTTTTCTGACCCTTGACTGCATTTTATTGTGTAATCCCTGTCTCTTCTTGCTTCTGGGTTCACATCTGCCAGTTTCTTCAAAAATGTTACAGAGACCTACAAGTCCGAGAAAAAACGAGAGTCAAAACAACCATGAGACCAAGATGAACCAATCTAACTTTTAGAACTCTGACTTGACACGTCAGATTTCCAGTCCTGGACGAAACAAACAAGAGACATCTCCAAGATAAATAAAACATAAGTCTAAAGACCAGGACCAGACTTGAGTACTACAGCCCTGATGAAAATGCCCCTGTGCTAAAAAGTCCTGGTTCTTGAACTACATGTTCAACTGTCACATCCTTGTGGCCATGTGGTTCATCTCTTCAGATCCATCAGCCTCTCTCTCAGTTTACATTAAAGGAGCCTCTTTCATGAACCAGCTCCTGCAGGTTCTTTTTTTTTTTACATCACTCAAGTACTGCTGAATCTCACGCTTCTGCTGGCCTTACCTGTGATCATAATTAACCTCATGATATTTATGTTTGTCGAAAAGATGAATGTAGTGCCACTTTGCATTTTCATCAGATATCTAGAAGCCTTTCTGGGGGATGAAAAATATCCTCCATCTCATCCTGCACTTTCCTTCTATCACCTCTCTGTGCTTGTTGAACAGCAGGTCCAGGTCTCTCAGGTAAGCAGAGTGGAGTCTCTGTACAGGGTCTCAGGATTTAATCCCTCTGAGTCTCACCAGGTGGATCAGCATCTGGATGTGGAAGGCCGCCCCGTTCACCCAGGCCTTCAGAGCCTGAGACGACATGTGCCGTCCCTCACCGTGGAGTTCTTCAGCTGTAGCTCGATCCGTTTGATGTCGCTCGTCAGCTCGTTGTCATTGTTGATGTTCATCATGCATCTCTTCAGACACTTGTAGATCTGATCCCAGACCTCGGAGCCGTAGCGCCCATCTGTTCTGGTCTGAGATGCTGCTGCTCTAGTGCGACATTTAGTGGCAGTGAATGTTGCATATTTGTCAAATAAGAGAATATGATTATCTGACAGAGAAGCAGAGGACCGAAGAGGGCTTCCCCCTCGCACTAGGCTTCTCCTCTGCCTCAGGTTCCTGTCCTAACACCTCTACAGCTGCTCCCTCTCTTGAGGAACAGAGATTAGCATTCCTGACATTTTAGAGACTTGTTAGAAAACAAGGGGCCTTACTGAAATGTTGTGAAGGAAGCCTTGGATGAGGGGATGAAAGGATCAGGTCCAGAGAATCATCAACCTTTCAACAGATCAAAATGATCTACCTGGTTTTATTTAGCAAAGCTTAAAAACAAACAAAGCCTACGTCCAGAAACACTTTGAGATAGAAGAGAATAAAAAGAGGAAAGAAACCAAACAGAATTCCTGAGTCTGAAAAGGCTGCAGAAATGTAAAAGCTGACAAAAGGTCTGAGCAAAAAGGAAAAGAGCTCTGAAAGACCTAGAAGGTCCAAAAGGTCTTCAAAGATCTGACTTCCCTCAGAACTCCTCCTCCTTTTCTACAATGGAGCTGAGGGGGTTTTAGCAAATCTACCAAAAAGCAGGGCTTCTACCACAAACAGACGGGGACAAATGAAAGGAAGAAGCTGAATCAAAGAGAGGAGGAACATCAGATGCAGATGCTTCGTGCAGCAGGGTCACTGAACGCTTTGGTGAGGATGAAAATGATGTGAATAAAATGCTGCGGCCTTTACAGTCACCAGATCTCAACCCGGTTTCACACCTGTGGAAGATTCTGGAGCAACGTGTAAGACAATGCTCTCCAGCAGCATCTCCATAAGAGCAGATGATAGAAACTCTCATCTTCAGATCCATCATGTTATTGATCAGAGTCCATTTTAAAGACAGCTGCTGTCACTCTGTTCACAGCTCAGAAGGCGTGCTCAGTGGTGACATCAGCAGTGATGTCATTGTAATCGCCATCAAATTCGTCACTTCCTCCAACCCGCTGGGTCATCTCCATGGAGACGGCTGGTTTGTTTCCTGTCTTCCTGCTGCAGCAGATGGACAGCATCAGACCAGTAGAGACGCCGTATGGACAGAAGACCACTAGATGGCAGCAGAGTCTGAGCACAGACAGAGAGGAGTCTGACGGAGGAGAACAAGAATCACAGTCAGGTTTGTTGCCAAGTAGGTTTTCAACATCCAAGGAATTTGTCTTTTTGGTGCAGAACAATAAACATAGTGAGAGAAAATAAAAAACAAGGACTGTAAAAGTCAAGAATCATAATTATAAAATAGAAATGTAAAGAATGATATAGTTGTGTTAACACTGATATATTCTGGACTGTCTGGGTCTGGACAGTTTGGTGGAATCACCTCATCAACACAGATTTATACCTTTATTTTATGTTCATTTCACACAGAAGTATCAACAAACAAATGAAGAACCAAATGTCATTCATTGTGGTCTCGTGTTCCTAATCTGACTTTCCGCAAGATACTTAATGTGAGATCTGTAAGCTCAACTGTATGCTATTGCTTGTATTACCGATAACTGTAATGCTTGATTTTATATAAACAAAAAAGTTTATGAAATCCTCCTATTTCTTTCTTTCTCCTCCTGCTGCTGTTCAACTTGTTCTGGATCTTTTTAGAAATAATTCACTTCCATCAGCTCACCTGCAGAAACAAGCAGTCCACACAGCAACACAGCCGCACCTGCAACAGGTGGACAGAGGTCACTAAAGGTCAGAGGTCACTAAAGGTCAGAGGTCAACAGACAGACAGACAGACTTCCATCAGCTCACCTGCAGCAGTTTGCACAGCCAGACCTACAACAGGAGAAGGAGAAGGTTTATTTTTTATTTTATTTAATCATTTTAACATAGCAGGGGCAGTGCACATTAATAAGCATAAATGCAAATGCGCCAGAGTTAGCCAAAAGACTATTTTTCATCTGTAGTCCCTGGACAATTGTTACATAGTCAACCTAAAAAACAATTATAACATTAATTTTAAAAAGTCATTCATTATGAAAGCATGCAACAAAATGAGATTTAAAAAAGCAGACACTGTACTGATATACTTCTCCATGGACTTCATATACTTTAAAGACTATTACAAGATATTCAACGTGCAACCCATAGCTCATAATTTACATTACATTTTCTCATTTGGCAGATGCTTTTATCCAAAGCAAGTTATATTTGAGGAACAACATACAAGCATCAACAAAGAATCAATACAGCACAAGATCTACAAGTGGCAATACACACTAGTAAGGGCAGCAATACAATGAGTACGTACACAGACAAGAACTGACAGGTGTCAAGTATGAACATAGCACCACGCATAGTATACATGTGACCAACCCAGAAAAAAACAAAGTCACAAATACACACATACATACATGCAAGCAATTCAGGGCAGAATGGCAGTAAAAATGCAAGTGGCAACAACAGACTAAGGACAGCAACATGCAACTTCAGTTTCAGTGTTGACATAGCTGAGGACTGATTAACCATTTATTTACACAGGTTTTATTATTAATTAAATGAGCTGTATGTATCCAATTCTCTGATTGCAGTTGGGATGGATTTTTATTCTGATGCAGCTTTAACAGAAAATGCAGTTTTATTGAAAGTACTCTTTCTGCTGACCCTCTTGTGCAATGATACACAGTTGTTTTTGTAGTAACAAAGTGACTGTGTGGAAGAGAACTGTCCTCTTATAGTCTTCCATATGACCCTTTGACACTGTTACAGACCCTTTTCACCTGAGGTTTGAAGGAGAGTGTGGAATCAATCAGGATTCCAAGATACTTGTACTCAGATGCGACCTGTAGCCTTTCCCCTAATACAAAGATATCTTGCTCTACACCGGAACTGTTTGTCTTAGAGAAAGACATGCACATAGTTTTTCACTCATCGCTGCAACCATGCTGTTACATGAGCCATGGAAGTTGTAAGTCCATTAGTAACTTCTGTCCTACTGCTACCATGTAGATAAATTACAGTGTCATCTGCATACATTTGGATGTTGATATATAATGTAAATAGTAATTGACCCAAAATAGATCCTTGTGGGACAGCTGTCAACAAATGAAGGCCAGCTGATTGATGATTCTGTACTTGGACATTGATTTAGTAGATATGATTCTAGCCACTTGAGTGAATCTGAAGAAAAATTGAGTCTACATAACTTGGACATGAAAATTGTGTGATTAACAGTGTCAAAAGCCTTCTTACGGTCAAAAAACACAGCTCCAACAACACCACCTATATCTAATAAGGATTTGTAAGCTTGTCATTTACTTTAAGGTCAAGCAGCTTCACTTCTTTATGGTAATTTTTTAACTGGTTCAGGATAATTTTAGAGTTTCCCTTTGCTCTTTCTATTTTTGACCAGAAAAGATTTGCCTTATGTATCTTAATTTCTTTACCACATTGTTCGGTAATGCATCAAAGTGTTGTCTGTCATTTCTGAATTTAGTTTTAATTGCAGTTATTAAGGCAAGCTCCCGTTCCTTTCTTAGTTTTAAAATATCTGCATTTATCTAAGAGACAGTGCTTTTGGATCTTTTGTACCTAAATGTACTGTTCATTTTTTTTTCTCTTTAGCTGTCAGCTATCTTTAATAGTGCTCTCCATTGGTTTTGTGAATGTTTGACTGTCTTCCTCACCATGTATTTCCATCAGTAGATTAGTCTGTTTAATTTGCTGAACAGCATTTTTGAACTGCTCCTGTTTGTTTTTAGGGATTCCAAGAAATTCATATTCAGTGACAAAAGGGCTGATCACTTACTGGTTAGTTTTCAGGTCTGTTACTAAATATTAAATCAATCTGTGTCCTAGTGGAGTTAGTAGAAACTACTATTGGAAGAAGGAGGCCGTTAGATTACAATAAGAACCGAGCACACACAGCCTGGATGACAGCTCATTTCGGTTAATGAAGCAAAATGCAGATCACAGACTGGTTAAGTTATGAAGGTATGAATTGAAAATGTAACAGAATTAAGAGTTGATTACTAGCCCAAAGAAAATATTGGATTAAAGAGTAAAAATATAAATAAAGGAATGTGAAAAGGCAATGACTTATTTTTATTTATTTATTTTGCAAATTTGCGTTACTTGTAACAAGTTACTCCCCACCCTGCTGCAGGTGCCCTCACTGCTGTCTTCAGGTAGGCTGTAATAACAGCAGCACAGAAGAAAAGTCTGTAATATAGAGGCACTTAGCTGCCTCCTGCAAACTCGAATTTTTTCTCCCTTAACTTTTCAGCATCTCCTTTGCGTTGTGTCGGAAGTTTTCTATAGGCCTAACTTACACGATTTTTGTCAGGGTTTCAACCGTTTAATTATGTCTGATGTGGAGTGACTGATTGACTAGCCACTCATAGTAAACCTCACCTACCCAACTCCGAAATTGCTGGAGAAAAGTGTGTGTGGGGGGGTGGGGTGGGGGGACAAAACATAGATTTTGAAATATGAGGGGAATGATGGCTCCTACGCGTATATAAGTTGTAATGTTACAATTTCCTCTGCCCGTTATACTTCACCGTTCATTACGGGCACCCGTGAAATTACGTCTATGTTGTAGTTAACGGTTTTACCACTCAATGTCTCTGTGAGACTAGCTGTAGATTAAGGTTTCATAGTTATCACCTATCATAATTATTTTTCCTTGTATACGTACCTTTTTCTCTTCAATATTGCAAAACATTGAAAGAGAGAGAGACAAACAGATGACAAAACCGTAATAAACTGAATAAAACTAAAAGAATAGTGCTGTTCACTGATTGGCCATGGGATGATTAGTATGGACTTTACACCAAAGTAGCTAAGATGCACCTTATATCTCGGTGGTGCAACCAAACATCAACACAGCTTAAGTCTCAAACTAACTAGTTTCAACGTATTGTTTAGTGTGCACCGAAACTTAAGGTAGAACTAAGTATCGTTGGTGCAACAGGCTGCAGCTCCTTACAGTTTAACCACCGGATTACATTACACTGGATTTTATCTTTTACATAACTCATAACTCTGCATCCCTTTGAGCCCACTCTATCTTTCCTGTAACTCTTAAAACCATGCACTTTTGATGCTGCTGAGGGAGAGCTTTCCTTTAGCCATGTCTCAAATAAACAAGATAAGAAAAAGAAAAGAAGAAAGACAAAGTCATGTAAAATTCATTATTCCTGCAGAGTCCAATCTAATATTCATGATATCTCAGCAATAACGTGTTTCAGATGGAAGTTTTATTAATGAATGAAACAGAAACATACTTTGGGTTCTGCTGTAGATTTCAGAACGTGGCTGGTGTTTAAGGGAGAGCGCGGTTCAGTTTGTCAAAAGTGACGTAATTCAGCTGCTTCATTCTCTACAGTATAACTATATATACTTAACACCAGCCAGTGATGCTGTTAGATTAGAGCTGCTATGATATATCGGCTTCCTGAGTTCAGGTACCGGTCCATCACTAATACACAGACAGACAGACAGACTTCCATCAGCTCACCTGTAGCAGTCAGCACAGCCAGACCTACAACAGGAGAACAAGGTTTACTAAAGGTCAGAGGTCAGCAGGTTAACTTTGTATTCAAATATATAAACAGTTAGTGGAAAATATCTAACTGAGCTTTCAGCAGCATCTCATGGTGTTCATCAGTAAATGGAGTTGGCTCAGGTGTCATCATGTGACCTACAGGTACATCACATCTCCCCCCATATACAAGCAGCTGTTACCATGGGACTGAGGGTCTGTACCTCACATGACCACACCTGAAGCATCTCCAGAACTACCAAGCAAACGCCATGAGCTGATGAAGACCATGAGAAGTGGCTGAAAGCTCTGGGAGTCAGGAGTCCAACAAGTCCCAGGTTGTAGTTCAGTACAGACCTGCTGACTGGATCAGACACAGTCTGGTTCCAGTCTGTTCACATCAGGTGAGTCTGACAGCTTTCATACCTGTTTGATTCCTGCGGAGCAACAGAACTCCAACCAGGACCAGAACCAGAAGAACCAGATGAAACAGAAGAAACAGAAGAAACAGAGGACTGAAGGACCAAAAGCCCGCTAAGAAGTGTGAGAGAAACAGAGAAAATACTTTCAGCCAATGACCCGAGGTACCAATCCAGCTGTCAACACCAGGGCCGTATTTATCAAGCTTCTCAGAATTACTCTGCCATCCGTTGCACCTACTACTCCACGGAAGAAGGTGTTGTGCTAAATTCTGCATGCCTGCTAAGAATTGTAAGTACCTCGCGGGAGGTATCGCTCATTTATGCTGAGAAAAGAGGTGGATGCAAATCTCAGATCATCTGCATTGCTGCGTTTGTCCTGTGTCATCACAACCTTCAGTTTAGCTGAAAACGCTTTACTGACAGTAGGAGTAAATTTCACAAATTCTTAACACTAAAATGGCACTTTGAGAAGCTTGATTAATACCGGCCCTGATCTCTACACCATGGCCTGTCGTTGTTTGTCTCCCGGTTGGACGTGCAAACATGGACAGTTATGGAACCTTGATCTAGTTTCTAGAAAACAACAAAAGTTACGCAATTACTCTCTGATTTGATCACCCCAACGGTCAACATGTGTCTATGTTGAATGGCTGTAACAGAAAACACAACACCTTCACATGACCTTGAACGACCTCCTTAAAGCTCCACTTCATGTTTGATGAATCCAGAACAAACTATTGAGTCCACCGAGCTGTTTGACAGCAAAAACCATCAGTGTGACTGATTCCAGTTTTTAAATGAGGAAGAAGCGACATCACTTCATCCAGATGTTGGTACAGGTCATGTGATCGACCTTCTGCAGTCTGTTGTTAACCTGTGGACATGTGACCTCTAACATACGTGTTCTGCCCTCGTCTACAGAATCCACCTTGCTGTTGGAGTTCCACTTCTCTCTGAACTTGTGTCTTGTTCTTTGTTCCACCCCCATGGTCGCTGCAGGCATAGATGACTGTGTCTGACAGTTGAAGGTTTTTCAGGTTAGATGTAGAAGCAGGTGTGGTGTTGAGTGAAGCTACAATAATCAGGTGCACTGCACTATCAAGCAGCGCCTGCCACTACACCCAGAGGGAGGCTTACCATTAGGTTAAGGCTGACATTTACATTAGGCCCCATAAAATGCCTCATAAACTTATGTTTAAGAAACCATAACTAAAGCCAAACCATTACTTTTTTACTGACTGAATAATGTCTTGTAAAAATTCATACAGAAAATTGTCGTCAGAATGCTTAAAGTGTGAGGTTTGAGGTACTGGTGTGCATGTATATTGATACAAACAAGCTAACATCAGACAGCTGATCAGACAGACAGTGATTGTTTTCTCTTCCATCAGCTCACCTGTCAGTCCAGACAGCAGCAGCACAGACACACCTGCAACAGGAAGACAGGGGTCACTGAAGGTCAGAGGTCACTGAAGGTCAGGGGTCACTGAAGGTCAGGGTCACACTGAAGGTCAGGGGTCACTGAAGGTCAGGGGTCACTGAAGGTCAGAGGTCACTGAAGGTCAGGGGTCACTGAAGGTCAGGGGTCACTGAAGGTCAGGGGTCACTGAAGTGGCCAATGACATGAGCCATTTCAAAAGATATAATTATTATCATCAACTGTCTGAAAATGAAAAATGAAATTTAAATGCTTTTTAATTTTAATCTAGGTTAAAGGCAAAAGATTCATCTTTACCTTTCTTTTCTACTCCATATGAATTGTTTAACTGACTATGGTAATTGAGGTATTAAAGTTATATTTTTAGCTTGTCTGATAACCTTTCCCAGCATTTTATCTGTTTCCAAACATATTTGGATAGAAGACAAATATATCAAGCTTCTTCAGAATCAGGTTAGTTGCCTTAAAGGTTTCACCCACAAGGAACCTTTCTGGGTATTTGGTGCGTGACAATAAACATAGTAGGATAAAATAGGCTTTGTGAGGGTTCTGTCTCTTTAACAGATTGTTGACATCCCTCTCCAGGATGGAGAGACGTTGTTGTGTTAGGGGAGTAACACTCTGAGGTGGGCCGTTGTGGAGAGGCCCAGACCCCTGCTGAGGTGGGGATAGGTGGAGCTGGTAGAGTCAGAACTTTCCCATTGATTTTCAAATCGACAGTGGAGCTTATTCAAGTCTTTGGCCTGGCGCAAGTGATTAATGTAGTGGGGGGCTTTAGCTATGTAGTGATCAGTCTGAGTCCAGGTTTTGGGTTTGAGTGAGGTTATTTCCTGTGTTATTTTGGTAAATCCTTCCTCTTGTGTTTGTATTTACTTCACTTGCTGACTTTCTGTCTTCCCACTCAGGGGTTTTAGGTTAGAGGTTTCCATGTCATTCATTATTCTGTTTCCTGTTATACTGTGTTCTTTTCCTTCCATGTCTTTCTCATCTACTTTACTTCCTGTCCCTTTCCCGCTTAGCGGTCTGTAGCTGCCTTTGAGCCATTATGCTTCTTCTAAATTCTTGAACGGCACCATCTGCCTGTTCTGTTTGAGTTTAAGTAAATCTAACTAACTGTATACAAAGAAGTCCAAACTTGTAAATTTAATGTGTTGTACCACACATTAAGGCAGGACCTTATTTTGTAAAACTTCAAAAATGGAAAACAGAAATGGAAATATAGGGAGTACAGAAGTTAGCTGAAGAGGTAAATAGATCGAATGGTGAATAAAGATAGTGGTATAAACTTCGGGACAACGGCGTCGACTTGGCATTATATACAGTAGACAGTCACAACAGCTAACTGCATGCCTGACTCATTGAAGACCAGGGTCCCGTTTCAGAAATGGGATTAGTGAACTCTGGAGTTTTCTGTTTCAGAGAGCGAAATCAGATAAACCCTAGATCAGTAACTCTGGCAAATGATGCTGTGAACCGGACCTCCTCCCGAGGAGGTGCAAAGAAAATATCCAACACATTGTCATCTCAGTGCGTCATAACTGGGGCTTTCAGACAGCGTGATAAAGCGTAAGGATTTAACGCTAAAGGTAGCCTTCAGCGTCTGTACGTAACACTCTCATCATCTATGTCCCAGCAACACACAGGAGGTTGATGTGCACAGCTGTAGGGTTAGCCGGTCCACATGCATAAAGTCAGTGACTTAAGTTTAGGTACTAACATTTCTAATGCTTATGGTAAGGGTAGGGGGCTTCGGGGGGCTTTCACCTTTTACACAAACGTAGCTAGCTAGTGCTAACCCGGTCTGGACGGGACGCCTATACCTTTCATAATCAGGTTGCCGATCGCCACCAGCGTTTAGTCCCGTCGGGTTACAGTTTAATTAAACATAGCCTTCCTATTTAAAAATGAATGTAAAGGGCTGTAGGAAAATTCCAGCACTTTATCATTCATTAAGGAATTTCCAGTGTGATAAACGATGACTGAGCAACGCTGTATACTACAAATGTTAACGTATTGATCCTCCTCTCCTGCGTTTAGAGCCAATCGTAGTCCACGTTGGGACACATTCATATTTCTAGCTCCACCTGCTTAAAATGGAGGCTCTGCCATTTTTTACCCGTTGCCATGGTGAATCGTAATATCGGAGCTCCATTGATGAGGCTTTTTTTCATCCACACGCACGAGTTTCTATCAGGCTCAACATACTCAGAGTTGATGAACTAATTCTGATCAGCTGTTCTGGAACCGAAAACTTAGAGTTTCACATCTCAGGCTCAGTCAGCTCAGAGCTCAGGGATAAGCTCAGAGTTTGTTAAACCTGCTTTCTGAAACAGGGCCCAGCTCTAACATCAGATATCATCATGAGTACTTTTACTACTAATACTTTCAGTGTATTTGATATTTTTGTAATTTTACTTCAGTAGAATTTTTTATGGTTTGACAGGCGATGGAATATTTTATTTTAAGGATTCAGCACTTCGTGAAAAATAGTATTTTTGCATTTTGTTTTTATTTATTTACTTTGGATTGTAGCTACCTAGCATATGTTAGCACGTAGCATTATTTATTTACTTTGGATTGTAGCTACCTAGCATGTGTTGGCACGTAGCATTATTTATTGCTGCATAGTAACATCATGTGCATATTTATTATGTTGTATATATGAATTATAAAGTAATATCTTTATATCAGGGAGGACAGAAATGCAGTGAAACTCATTGCCAGTTGTTATCAGCTGCTGATCAGTGAACCTGTTCCCTGTCAAACAAACAATAAGACAAGATAAACAAGATAAAAACACAGAAAGCTTCTTTATCACTTGAGATGTCCTCGTGGCTTCATGTTGGAAGACATGAACCATGTGACTGCAGCGTTCAGCAAAAAGCTTTTTCTATCACTTCTATTAAAGAGTGCCAATATTGATCTAATCTTTGCGATTCTTTGGAGATGAAAGAAGGCTACTTTTGTCACTTCTTTAATATGCAAATCAAATGATAGTGATCCATCAAAAACGACCTCAATATTCTTTACTCTCTCCTTGCAATGAATGACTGAATCATCAATGGTTAGAGTCAAATTTTCTTACAAATGATTCTAATCTAGCTGGTCCAATAGCTATTATCTAATTTTTTGCTGAGTTGAGCAATAAATTTGCTGATAACCAGCTCCTCACAGCAGCCAAGCAAGTCAAAACCTTAACTGAATCAGATGCATTTCCTGCAACATAATTTGCACATAGATTTGTAAATCATCAGCATAGCAATGAAAAGCAATCCCAAAAGAACGAATGATCTGACCCAATGGCACTAAGTATAAAATAAACAGCAGTGGACCAAGGACTGAACCCTGTGCTGAAGTGGTGAAGGGTCGGAAAATGTGTATATTATTGTATTATTAAGATCTCAACCACTTAAGCACTTGGCCAGAGACGCCGAAGTATTTCTCGATTCTATTCAGGTGTATAATTTTCCAACAAGTTTATATCCATGGATGGATGGATGGATGGATGTAGAAGCTCTGTGTTGGACTCACCGAGCAGAGACACAGATGAAGCCTTCATGTTGTCTGGATGTCGACTGTTAAGTCAGTCTGAACAGCAGAGTGACGCCTTCAGCTTCACTTCCTTCCTTTCACGTCAGTGCAGCATTTGGTTCTCTGAAGGAGGATGAGTGTCAGCTCTGCCTTCTTTGTTAAACTGAAATACATCATCCACAGGTTTGGTGCTTTGTCTTTCAAATGTCCCAGAGTTTCTCTCTCTACAGGTGTTGGGGATGTTATCCTGAGCTACACTCTGCACCCGACCATCAAACCCATCATCAACCATCAGTGGAAGGGAGGCTGCTGATCTAACATGTGATGCAAATCAGCCACGTCATTTTCTGTGGTGTCGACTGAAGCTAGACAGGTACCAGGACCCGTCACACATCCCTCCCAGGTAACAGGAAGGAAATGTCTTTGAAAGGTCATCAACACAAAAGGTCAAAGTTCAGACTGGTTCACCTGTTAGTGCAGCAGCAGGTTAGCGCTGCCACCATGTTCAGGGGTCTTCTTTCTCTGGAGAAAAACGATGGATCACATCAGCACAGTTCTGCCACAGAAGGCAACCTGTGATGGATGAAACATTAAAACATCTTCTTGATCATCAGGTTCCTACAGAAGGAGAAGAATTACCAGTTTATTTAACAAGGGCCAAAAAAACGTTATTAAATTATAAACACTTTAAAACAAAATTATAAATGCAACACTTTGTTTTTGCCCCCATTCATCATGAGCTGAACTCAAAGATCTAAGACTTTCTCTATGTACACAAAAGGCCTATTTCTCTCAAATATTGTTCACAAATCTGTCAAAATCTGTGTTAGTGAGCACTTCTCCTTTGCCGAGATAATCCATCCACCTCACAGGTGTGGCATATCAAGATGCTGATCAGACAGCACGGGTGTTGCACAAGTGTGCCTTAGGATTGCCACAATAAAAGACCTAAGGCTGCCCACAATAAAAGGCCTTAGGCTGGCCACGATAAAAGGCCACTCCAAAATGTGCAGTTCCATCACACAGCACAATGCCACAGATGTCGCAAGTTTTGAGGGAGTGTGCAGTTAGCATGCTGACTGCAGGAATGTCCATCAGAGCTGTTGCCCAGAGAATTTGGCAGCACATCCAACCATCCGCAGACAACGTTTAACCACACCTGCCCAGGACCTCCACATCCAGCATCTTCACCTCCAAGATGTCACATTCTGTTTTGCACTCCGTGAGTTTTGGTCAGTTGATTGTGTTATTTTGGTCTGTTGTGTTTTGGGGTTCTGTCTTGTCGTGTGTCCAGTCTGTTTATGGTGAGCTCTACCGTTTTGTTGTCGGTTTGGTTCTGTGTTAATCTGTTTTTGTTCTGTTATCCTAGTCTGTTGTCCTGTGTTATCTTGTCTCCCTTATCCACTGTGTTCTTGATTCTAAGATTTGGGTTTTGCATCTACATTTTAGTTTATTTAGCTTATTGATCAGTTTGGTATCTGTTGTTTAGTCTGGGTTATTATTCATCTAGTTGTTATCTGTCAGCTAGTGTTTAGTGGTGTTTTTTTTTTTTCCTTTTTTCCGTTCTGTTCCTAGTTGAGTGTTGTCCTGTTTCCTGGTTAGTTCTGCCTGCCTCGTTGACCTTGATCCCTGTCACCTGTGTTGCTCCCGCCCTGCTCGTTAGTCCGTGTGTATTTATGCCTGGTGTTTCTGTTCAGTCTCTGTCCGGTCACTGTAGTGTGAATAAGCTCTGTCGTGTCATGTGTGAAGCGTCCTGTCTGTTTCTCTGCTGTCTTGGATTATGGATTAAACTACCACATGTAAGCCTTGTATATTGCTGTTGTTTGGATTAAAGTCCCTGAACAGAATCTCGGCTCTGGTGTCTTTTTTTTTTTAGATACTTTAATTGTCACATACAAGAACATGTTGCAAAATTCATTCTCTGCACTTTAACCCATCCCTCAAGGGAGCAGTGGGCAGCCGCTGTGCAGTGCCAGGGGTCCAACTCCAGATTTTTATCAGTGGCTGGTCAATTGCACTGACTGAAGAACCTAGCATGTCTTTGATGGTGGGGGAAACAGAGCACCTGGAGGAAACCCACGCAGACACGGGGAGAGCATACAAACTCCACACAGAAAGGCCGGGGCAACCAGGGTTTGAACCCACGACCTTCTTGCTGTGAGGCCACAGTGCCACCACCGTGTCATCTTGCGTTTGGGCTCACACTCCTGCTCTGCGTTCACCAAATCGTGACACAAGATTGTCTGAGACCAGCCACCCGGACAGCTGCTGCAACAATCGGTTTGCATAACCAAGGAATTTCTGCACAAACTGTCAGGAACCTATTCAGGGAAGCTCATCTTGTTGGGGCGGCTGTGGCTCAGGAGGTAGAGCGGAGGTAGAGCGGGTTGGCCGTTAATCGGAAGGTCGGCGGTTCAATCCCTGGCTCCCCTGGTTGCGTGTCGAAGTGTCCTTGGGCAAGATACTGAACCTGATCCTGGCGGCTGTTCCGCCAGCGTATGAATGAGTGTGAATGTTAGTTTCCGTTTGAGCACTTAGGCTCAGTGTATGAATGTGTATGACTGGTGAATGCAGATGTAGTGTAAAAGCGCTTTGAGTGGTCGAAAAGACTAGAAAGGCGCTATACAAGTACGGAGCATTTACATTTACATCTGCATGCTTGCTGTCCTCATCAGCGTCTCGACCTGACTGCAGTTCGTTGTCGTAACCGACTTGGGTGGCTTAATGCTCACATTCAATGGCATGTGGTACTTTGGAGAAGTATTCTCTTCATGGATGAATCCTGTTTTTCACTGTACAGGGCAGATGGCAGATTGCGAGCGTGTTATGTGGGTGAGCGTTTTGCTGATGTGGATCCAGTGGCTGGCGGTGGGGTTATGGTATGGGAAGGCGTGTGTTATGGACAACGAACACAGGTGCATTTTATTGATGGCATTTTGAATGCACACAGATACCGTGACGACTCTGAGGCTCGTTGCATCACCTCATGTTGCAGCATGATAATGCACGGCCCCATGTTGCAAGGA
>NW_024040041.1:36868832-36900898 GCF_014851395.1 Micropterus salmoides | reverse complement strand
ATGATCTGACTTTTGAAACCATGACAACATGTTTGAACAGCTGACCAAAGAGTGTGAAAAATGTTTCTCTGACTCACTTTGGCTTTTATATCTTCACTTCACGCCTTCATCTGGATTTAACCACATTCTCAACACAACATCAGGACTCTGAGCAAGTACAATAACACTGAGCTCAACAATGCGACACAACAACAGTGCTGTTTTTGTGTGAGACCACACAACGCTGCTGCAGGTTTTCTATCTGTTATAATGTTGCAGCTCTTTCTTACACAGGTTAAACTAAGTGAGAAGCTACTTACTGACTGGACTGTCCCAGAAGACACTTTTGTTCTAGTTGTACAGCCTCAGCAGGATTAACTCATTATCTTTTGTGTCTTTTTGCCTCATGTTCCCTGTAATGTTTAGCCCCATGGTGGAAGGAGGAGACATGGACTCAGGAGTTCTTCACCTGGTGCTTCAGTTTATTTCTTCACCAGACACGTGGAAAGTGCAGTAGTGCAAATGTGAATTATTGCAAAAATATATCAATAACAAATGAGGAAACTATGTACAAACTATTCAAATTATCATTACAAACTGATATTAAACCACACAAAGGCCCTGACTATTGGGCTCTAGCACATGTGCCCTTCCAGGCCAAAGCTGTTCTGCCAAGAAGAGCCTCTGCCTCCTTCCTTTATACCAGAAGCCCCTTCTACAAGACAAACCAAAGTTAATTGGAAATCAATTGAACACCACTATGTTACCTCAACCGTCCAAAACATTTCTGGCTACATCAATACACAATATATCAACTATAAAACCAGAAATGAAATGTTACATGCTGAACAAAGCGTCTCAAAACAGCAACTTAAGGTACTCCAGTACACCCGTCTGTACTGGCTCACACTTGGATCATTCCAGGTCTTCCCCCCTATAAATTATTCTTCACACCATCACTTCCTGTTGGCCACTTCGACCCAGATCGCTGCTTGAGGATGAGAACAGGTGGCTGAAACATACAAACATTTGGATGACCTTGGGTAAATCCAATAAGCTAAAATAAATGACTTGAAATGAGCTGTGCATGTGTTGTATTTATCCAATCATGATTTCAACTCTTTCGACTAGTACTTGACTTGATGAACTGACATAAAATGACAAGCCATGTGTCCATTGATGCTAGCCCATATGCTAAAAGTAATGCTAATGCTCAGCTAAGGTTAGCTTAGCATGCTAAGACCAATGCTACCGCTTCCTGAAATGAAGGCATGGGGTAGTCCCATGACATTCTCTTGTCTCTGTGCTCCAGGATCATCACCAGCTCCCCTGCCTCCTGTTTTGCTTGCTGAGAAAACGTAACAGAACTATCTGACCACCGTGAACTCAGTGGACTCCGCCTCCCAGTATTTAGTGGATGTTGGGAAGGAAAGTGACCCAAAGCCTTCATTACTCCAGCAAGGTATTTGTAGTGTTTGCTAAATATTCAGTGGAGTTCAGGACTGTATGGGCAGATTCAGGGTGGAATAAGGAAGCTTTACAGAGGGGGGGTCTAAGTGGTCTTAGTAAACACATAATGGATGAGTTTGTGGCCTGAGACGATCCAACCAGGATCAATACTGTCATTTCCCTAGCCATCCCAACTAGGCTGCTTAAAGAAAGTCAGTACTTACATACTAGATATGATCAAAATCCAGGCCAACTATAGACCTGTGTCTAACCTTTCCTCACCACCTCCCAACTCATCGACGAGGCACCGGCCTTGACTGTCTGCCGCCTCTTTGTTGGAGTGGTAGTTTCTTATCTGTCTGCCCTTTTGGATTTGGTTGCCTAAATTTGACAGATCACCCAGTTTTCTGACCCTTGACTGCATTTTATTGTGTAATCCCTGTCTCTTCTTGCTTCTGGGTTCACATCTGCCAGTTTCTTCAAAAATGTTACAGAGACCTACAAGTCCGAAAAAACGAGAGTCAAAACAACCATGAGACCAAGATGAACCAATCTAACTTTTAGAACTCTGACTTGACACGTCAGATTTCCAGTCCTGGACGAAAAAAACAAGAGACATCTCCAAGATAAATAAAACATAAGTCTAAAGACCAGGACCAGACTTGAGTACTACAGCCCTGATGAAAATGCCCCTGTGCTAAAAAGTCCTGGTTCTTGAACTACATGTTCAACTGTCACATCCTTGTGGCCATGTGGTTCATCTCTTCAGATCCATCAGCCTCTCTCTCAGTTTACATTAAAGGAGCCTCTTTCATGAACCAGCTCCTGCAGGTTCTTTTTTTTTTTACATCACTCAAGTACTGCTGAATCTCACGCTTCTGCTGGCCTTACCTGTGATCATAATTAACCTCATGATATTTATGTTTGTCGAAAAGATGAATGTAGTGCCACTTTGCATTTTCATCAGATATCTAGAAGCCTTTCTGGGGGATGAAAAATATCCTCCATCTCATCCTGCACTTTCCTTCTATCACCTCTCTGTGCTTGTTGAACAGCAGGTCCAGGTCTCTCAGGTAAGCAGAGTGGAGTCTCTGTACAGGGTCTCAGGATTTAATCCCTCTGAGTCTCACCAGGTGGATCAGCATCTGGATGTGGAAGGCCGCCCCGTTCACCCAGGCCTTCAGAGCCTGAGACGACATGTGCCGTCCCTCACCGTGGAGTTCTTCAGCTGTAGCTCGATCCGTTTGATGTCGCTCGTCAGCTCGTTGTCATTGTTGACGTTCATCATGCATCTCTTCAGACACTCGTAGATCTGATCCCAGACCTCGGAGCCGTAGCGCCCATCTGTTCTGGTCTGAGATGCTGCTGCTCTAGTGCGACATTTAGTGGCAGTGAATGTTGCATATTTGTCAAATAAGAGAATATGATTATCTGACAGAGAAGCAGAGGACCGAAGAGGGCTTCCCCCTCGCACTAGGCTTCTCCTCTGCCTCAGGTTCCTGTCCTAACACCTCTACAGCTGCTCCCTCTCTTGAGGAACAGAGATTAGCATTCCTGACATTTTAGAGACTTGTTAGAAAACAAGGGGCCTTACTGAAATGTTGTGAAGGAAGCCTTGGATGAGGGGATGAAAGGATCAGGTCCAGAGAATCATCAACCTTTCAATAGATCAAAATGATCTACCTGGTTTTATTTAGCAAAGCTTAAAAACATACAAAGCCTACGTCCAGAAACACTTTGAGACAGAAGAGAATAAAAAGAGGAAAGAAACAAAACAGAATTCCTGAGTCTGAAAAGGCCTGAAGCTGATCTGGAGAAACTTACTGCTGCTTCCTCTCGTCATTTGTCACCATCTGTAGACGTTCAGAAACGAAGCCACACACTTATTCACTGGTTATACAGAGTACACATGTCCAACGAAGGTTAAAATGAAGGGCAACTGGACTTGGTTGAGACAACCAAGTCCAGTTGCCCTTCATTTTAACCTTCGTTGGATAACTATGACCTGGATGACTGAGAATCTTCATAGACAGAGTACACATGGCTAATCTATAGAAGCTAGCACTTTATGCGTTTATTTATAAAGATTTATTATACATTATTTTTCTGACTACTGAAAATGTTTGAAAATGAAGTACAAACATGATGATCAGTGATTCAGACAGTTTTCACCGTTCAAACTGATCCAGGAGCTGACTTCAGATCCATCATGTTATTGATCCATGTTAAAGACAGCTGCTGTCACTCTGTTCACAGCTCAGAAGGCGTGCTCAGTGGTGACATCAGCAGTGATGTCATCATAATCGGCATCCAATTTATCACTTACTCCAACCCGCTGGGTCATCTCCATGGAGACGGCTGGTTTGTTTCCTGTCTTCCTGCTGCAGCAGATGGACAGCATCAGACCAGTAGAGACGCAGTATGGACAGAAGACCACTAGATGGCAGCAGAGTCTGAGCACAGACAGAGAGGAGTCTGACGGAGGAGAACAAGAATCACAGTCAGGTTTGTTGCCAAGTAGGTAGAATCATAATTATCAAGTAGAAAGTTAAATATTTACATAGCTGTGTTTACAATGACATATTGAGGAGGACAACTCATGTTTCTAACAAGAAGGGGGGTCTGGACAGTTTGGTGGAATCACTTCATCAAGACTGATTCATACCTTCATTTTCTGTTCATTTCACACAGAAGGATCAACAAACAAATGTAGAACCAAATGTCATTCATTGTGGTCTCATGTTCCTAATCTGACTTTCAGTAAGATATTTAATATTTATTGTTTGTCTCAGTTGATCTTATCTTGATATCATTATGGTTCATGTTTGTATTTCTATAGTCAACACAAGCTGTTGATGAAATCCTCCTATTTCTTTCTTTCTCCTCCTGGACTCTCCGCCTGTGTTCACTGATTTATTCTGCTGCTGTTCAACTTGTTCTGGACCTTTTTGAAATAATTCACTTCCATCAGCTCACCTACAGAAACAAGCAGTCCACACAGCAACACAGCCGCACCTGCAACAGGTGGACAGAGGTCACTAAAGGTCAGAGGTCACTAAAGGTCAGAGGTCAACAGACAGACAGATGTTCATCAGCTCACCTGCAGCAGTCAGCACAGCCAGACCTACAAAAGGAGAACAAGGTTTACTAAAGGTCAGAGGTCAGCAGGTTAACTTTGTATTCAAATATATAAAAAATAAAATTTGAGATCTGATCGATCAGCTAATCAGTCTCACATATCCTATTCTGTACTGGACACATTTACATGAACACTGCACCACACGATGTTTCCTGTCATGTGCACAGACAGTAACTGACTCTAGTGACAGTTATACACACACTAGTAAGGGTGGATTGAATATTCATGCACACCAGTACCTGAAACGCTTTACTAGCACCTGACAAGACAGTTTCCAAATACTTACAATGGTTCCACAGGCATATTACACAGGAAATTTGGACCATTGCTCTTTACAAAACTTGTTTAGTTCAGAAATATTCTTGGGATGTCTGGGGTGAATTGCTCTCTCGAGGTCATGCCACAGCATCTTGTCGAGGTCAGGACTCTGACTGGGCCACTCCAAAAAGCCTATTTTGTTCTGCTGAAGCCATTCTGTTGTTGATTTACTTCTGTGTTTGTGTCGCTGTGCCTCCAATACAGCTGTGCAATGCGCTTCACTCCATGTGCTTAGATTGTTAAAGCAGGGCCCCGATGCTTTTAGAGATATTTTTGTAACCCTTTCCAGCTTCAGGCAAGTCAGCAATTCTTAATTTAAAGTCTACTGAGAGCTCTTTTGTTTCACAACAGGCAATACTTCAATGAGTATAGAAAAAATTTAATTAGTGTGTGTGTGTTTTTTTATAGCGCAGGGCAGCTCTAACCAACACCACCAATCTCATCTGATTGGACACCAGGTTGGCTGACTCCTGACTCTTTTTATATTATATTTTATATTTCACCAATAATCCATTGTGCACTTCGGTTCATGTTTTATTGTTATACCTGCTATGTATATGTTTATTTTGTTCATTTGGAAACTTTTCCTGTGACCTACGTCGGGCTGACCCCGAATAGTCGAAGATTCAATGCTGACTGTACTGACTTTGTGTTTAACAGAATAAATTCCTACCGGGTTGGCAAAGCATTTCCATCCTTCGTATCCACAAAGAGAATGTAGAGTCTGCAACAGAGCAGTGTCTGACACACACACACAGACAAACACATACCTTTTCTGTTGTAGTTGACAAATCCTAAATAATACACAAGTCCCAGGATGAAAGACACCAAGTAGAAGATAAAGATCGCCCCGCCAATCAAGTTTCGATGTTGAATGACTGTAACAGAAAACAGAAACACCTTCATATGACCTTGAACGACCTCCTCAAAGCTCCACCTTCTGTTTGATGAATCCAGAACAAACTTAGCTGTTTGACAGCAAAAACCATCAGTGTGACTGATTCCAGACCAGATTCAGGAGTTTTTAAATGAGGGAGACGCGACATCACTTCATCCAGATGTTGGTACAGGTCATGTGATCGACCTTCTGCGGTCTGTTGGTGCAACCTGTGGACATGTGACCTCTAACATTCATGTTCTGCCAAAATCTACAGAATCCACCTCTTGTTCTTTATTCCACCCCAACGATATATTTTTTTTTTTTTCCTTTGTTGTGTAGTGTTGGTGTGTGCTTATGCCTACCTGAAACACACATCACCAGCGCCACGTGTGCCTGATCCCTGTGTGACTATATTAAAGTTTATGGAAACTGTAAGTGTCATGTCAGAAGTTGGTCAGGCGCTAGGGAGACATTTGAGGTACTGGTGTGCGTATATATTGATAAAATCCATCCCTAATATCAGACAGGTGATCAGACAGATTGTTTTCTCTTCCATCAGCTCACCTGCAGAATCAGTCAGTCCAGACAGCAGCAGCACAGACACACCTGCAACAGGAAGACAGGGGTCACTGAAGGTCAGAAAAGTCACTGAAGGTCAGGGGTCACTGAAGGTTAGAGGTCATTAAAGTGGCCGGTGACATGAGCCACAACATCTGTTAATGTATTTATTTATCTGGAAACTGTATGAAAATCAAGAATAAAATAAAAGGTTTAGTAATTTCCATCAAGGTGAAAGGTAAAATATTGATCTTAATCTTTCTTTGTAAACTTCATTTTAATTACTTAAATAACTAATTGACATATACTTGTTAATCGACATATTCAAGTTGTGTTTTTAGCTTGTCTGATAACCTTTACCTGCATATTGTTTCCATACACACACACACACACACATATATATATATATTGGATATAAGACATAATGAAATATATCAAGTCAGAATCAGTTTTTTTGTCACATTCAAGAAACTTGTCTGGGTATTTGATGCATAACAATGGACATAGTAATCTCATGTGAACTGCAGGGTGTCCAGGAGTAGGTCAGTGATTTACTAATTATGATTTATGACTAATTGGGACTAATTCTTTTCTCAAATTTAGAGACTAGCACCTGCATGGACATTTGACCCCAAAAACCTGCTTTTCATCTCAAAGATCCTGGAAAATATTGTCTCTACGAAGCTCTTGGTTGCTATGGATTGGAATAGCACCTTTGAAAAATTCCAGTCTGGCTTCTGCCGACACCATAGTACCGAGACAGCCCTTCTGAAAGTCCCCAATGAATTCTTATTGAATTGAATTTATTGAACTGCGTGACTTGAGTGCAGCATTCTCTTGGACAGACTGAAGCGCTGAGTGGGCATATCGGGAACTGTTCTGAGTCGATTTACTTCATACTTCAAATAGGAAGTGTGTTTCTATTAACAATTTTAGGTCATCATTCTCTCTTATTAATTATGGTGTGCTTCAAGAGTCTGATTTTATTCTCCATATACACAAAAAATAAATAAATACTAAATTTATTATGCATAATAAATGCAACATTTTTATTTTTGCTCCCATTCTATTCCTATTTCTCTCAAATATTGTTCACAAATCTGTCAAAATCTGTGTTAGTGAGCACTTCTCCTTTGCCGAGATAATCCATCCACCTCACAGGTGTGGCATATCAAGATGTTGATCAGATAGCATGGGGATTGCACAGGTGGGCCTTAGGCTGGCCACAATAAAAGGCCACTCCAAAATGTGCAGTTTCACTGTACTGGGGGGTCCAGAAACCAGTCAGTATCTTGTGTGACCACCATTTGCCTCACACAGTGCAACAAATCTCCTTCGATTAGAGTTGATAGGGTTGTTGATTGTGGATGTTGGTCCACTCCTCTTCAATGGCTGTGCGAAGTTGCTGGATATTGAACATGCTGTCGTATACCCCAATCCAGAGCATCTTAAACATGCTCAGTGGGTGACATGTCCGGTGTGTATGCTGGCCATGCAAGTACTGGGATGTTTTCAGCTTCCAGGAAATGTGTATGGATCCTTGTAACATGGGCCGTGCATTATCATTCTACAACATGAGGTGATGGTCGTGGATTATTGGCACAACAATGGGCCTCAGGATTTCGTCATTGGTATCTATGTCCATTCAAAATGCCATCAACAAAATGAAACTGTTTTTGTCAACGACGAACTGCAGTCAGGTCGAGACCCTGATGAGGACGACGAGCATGCAGATGAGCTTCCCTGAGATGGTTCCTGACAGTTTGTGCAGAAATTCTTTGGTTATGAAACCTATTGTTGCAGCAGCTGTCCGGGTGTACATAGAGAAAGTCTTAGATCTTTGACTTCAGCTCATAATGAATGGGGGCAAAAACAAAAGTGTTGCGTTGATAATTTTCTCTAGTGTATATGCTCCCCCTGGGTGAAGTGATTCACAGACATTGTATTTCTTTCCACTGTTCCTCTGCCGATGTACATTCCCGTGAAGCCCACTAACCTGACTCCCTACAGTAGATGTAAAAAGACTGGATGTCAAATAACTTTCTTCAACTAACCTCCAACAAAAAAAGAAAGTTGTTGGTCCCCAACATCTCGCAAAACAAATACTTCATCTATTGGTCACCTGTTGCAACACATCAAGCCTGTTGCTAGAAATCTCTGTGTTTTATTTGACAGTAACTTTTTTTGAGCAACACATAACTAAACATGTCCAGTCGTGTTTTTATCAGCTTAGAAACATTGCTAAAATCAGGTCTATTGTAAGTGTCAGGGAAGCGGAAATTGTTGTCCATGCTTTTATTTACTCACGTCTTGATTATTGCAGCATGCCTTTAGACTGTACAAAATTCAGCTGGTTTGCTTTTAACTAGAACCAAAAGGTCCGATCACTCCTGTTTTAGCCTCTTTACATTGCCTCCCTGTTTGTTTTAGGATTGATTTTAAGATTTTATTGATTACTTTTAAGGCTCTCCATGGCTTGGCTCCTGTTTATATATTAGACCTTATACTCCTTATAACCCTCTGCGAAATATGAGATCTTGTACAGATATCTAGGCTTTGAACTAAAGAGGACAGAGCCTTTGCTGTCAGAGCCCCGCAGCTCTGGAACGACCTGCCCAACGAAGTAAGGCTCTCAGAGTCAGTGTCTTCTTTTAAAACTCTTTTAAAAACTCCCTTTTGTGGGAAGGCATATCCTGAATTTATCTGAGTTGCCGGTTTTTATTTTAGTCATACAAAGTTGCTATTTATTCTGGTCATATGTTTATAAGCTATCTGTTTTACCTACTTGTGTTTTCCATTTCTTTGTCATTTCATATCTTGCATTGTCATCATGTATTTTATCTTTATAGGTGTGTTATGTGCCCTTTTTTACCCTGTGTTTATCTTTTGTAACACATTTTGTACTTTTGTTTGATAAGTGCGATATATATAAAGTTATTACAATTATTATAATTATTATTATTATTATTAGTAGTAGTAGTAGTAGTAGTAGTATTAATAGAAAAATTTTCTTGCATGCTGTCGGCTATGTCACAGCTAATATTGTGAGACAAAAAAAACCAAACTGCAGTAATAAACTCACACAGCTCTAGTGAGCCAAGTATTCCCATTGCTCTCAGTAGTTACGATTTCATGAGCTTCTTTAATGATAAAATTCTAACTATTAGAGACAAAATTCACCAAGACCTGCCCTCAACTGGCACCAACTTATCTCTTAACTCAGGAACCTTAGAAACAGCTGTAGAACCAGATACATGTTTAGACTGTTTTGCTTCCCTCAATCTTTACCAACTAACTTCAATAATTTCTTCATCTAAACCATCAACCTGCCTCTTAGACCCCATCCCGACTAGGCTGCTTAAAGATGTTCTACCCTTAGTCAGCACCTCTATACTAGATATGATCAATCTATCTTTATCAACAGGCTATGTACCACAGTACTTTAAAGTAGCTGTAATTAAACCTCTTCTGAAAAAGCCCAAACTTGATCCGGATGTTTTAGCCAACTATAGACCTATATCTAACCTTCCATTTCTCTCTAAGGTTCTGGAGAAAGCAGTTGCTAAACAGCTGTGTGACTTTCTACAGAGCAATAGTTTAGTTTAGTTTTGAGGATTTTCAGTCAGGATTTAGAGCTCATCATAGCACAGAGACAGCACTGGTGAAAATTACTAACAACCTCCTTATTGCATCAGACAAAGGACTTGTCTCTGTACTGGTTTTATTAGATCTTAGTGCTGCATTTGATATCCCATTATTGCATGTTACTAACACAACTTCTCCCCTTTCTGGTAGTCTTGTGCTTTCTCGTCCCTCTCCTCTCTCCTCCTGTCACTTCCTGCAGGTGTTTCTGGCTCTGGAGCTGTGGAGTCTGGATCTGTGGTTGCGGGTCACCTGCTGCCCCCATGTTCCTGCTCAACATCCTCTGCTACAATTATTGTTACTAGTCCTATTGTAATTATTATTGCTATTATTATCATTAACATTTCTATAAATATCTGTACCATTATTCATTCAGTCTGTACCAACATTATCTTTACTGTCTGTGTGGATACTGTGTAGGCTGCTCCCCCCCCACCCCTCTCGTTCTTTATGGCTATCTCTCTCTCTCTGGCCGCCCCCTTACAGGAAATTTTTCCTTGCCTCTGTTGCCTAGTGCTGCTCTTGCTTAATTAACAGTCTACAACTTATTAATACAACAGGAATGTGTCATTCATTATTCTGTTTCCTGTTATACTGTGTTATTTTCCTTACCTCTCTTTTATCATCTACTTTTCTTCCTGTCTCTGGCTTTCCCACTTGTTTGATTATTGAGTGTCTTTCCATCTTATTCTTCTAAGCATCTCTGCATGTTTTCAAGTGCTTGTGTATTGGTTTTTGCCTCTCTCTAGTATTTTAGATATATACTGTGAGTGTCTGGACTTTATACACTGCTCTGTTGATTTGTTTCACTATCAGAATTTGATCCATTTGGTCGATAACATTTGGAAAGTCAATAGGAGCTGCATGATTATCATCTTACCCGAATTGGAACCGGGAAGATGATTATCACCAACATGTGGCCACAATTGTCATTCACAATTTCCATGACATTACTCTCTCATGTGCTTCCAAGGTAGTTGGAGTAATGCTCCTAACAGAGAGTATAGAGGCAGCTCTGACTGTGGAACACAGGGAAGTGTCTTATCTGGGTGGGCAAATAACTTCCTCAACACCCCTTATTCTCAACCTGCACCTTAACCTGCTAACCTCTGCATGAAATCCAGGAACCTGCCAGCAGCCAGCCTTCATTGTAGTTTACACCTCAGCCTGCTAACAACCAGCCTGCTCTCCAGAAGATACAGGCTTGGGTTTGTGAGCCTTTGTGTTCTGATTCTGTTAACCCAATTTCTGCGTTTGCGGAATCCACCAAGACTCCTATAGAGCCACCCTGACAATCAGTCACCTTTTGAGAGTACTTGCCTGGCCATTTTCACTGGGTCCTGCAGAGAGCAGCTTATTGCCTGATGCCTGTGTAACCACTGAAAGTCTATGGAAACTGTAGGAGTAATGTCAGAAGTTGGTCGGATCGCAGAGGTCATGTTAGGAGCTATAGTGAAACGTTTGAGGTACTGGTGTGCATGTATTGATACAATCAACCCCTAATTTCAGACAGGTGATCCGACAGACAGACAGACAGACAGTGATTGTTTTCACTTCCATCAGCTCACCTGCAGAAACAGTCAGTCCAGACCACAGTGCCACAAACCAACCTGCAGCAAGCAGACAGGGGTCACTTAGTAAAAAATAGTAGATCAGCAATCATCAACAACTTCACTCCTACTTATTGTGTGATCATTGTTGGAGGAACCTGAGAATTAAGAAATTCATTACCAACGATTGCTTCACTGTAATTGTTGTGCTTCTGACAATAAAGGAGCTGAAGTTGAACATTTAGGGCCTGATGAGACGAGGCTGAACGTACTGAATATCCTCGATTTCACCTTAACCTCATTAATGATCTGTCTTCATCCTCAGCTTTTCCTTTCTTTGCATTTTATTTTTATTTATTTAGTTTGGATTGCAGATAACTAGCATGAATGGATGTAGAAGCTCTGTGTTGGACTCACCGAGCAGCAGAGACACAGATGAAGCCTTCATGTTGTCTGGATGTCGACTGTCAGTCAGTCTGAACAGCAGAGTGACGCCTTCAGCTTCACTTCCTCTTTAACAGTCCGTGCAGCATCGGCTTCAGTCGACACCACAGAAAATGACGTGGCTGATTTGCATCACATGTCAGATCAGCAGCCTCCCTTCCACTGATGGTTGATGATGGGTTTGATGGTCGGGTGCAGAGTGTAGCTCAGGATAACATCCCCAACACCTGTAGAGAGAAACTCTGGGACATTTGAAAGACAAAGCAACAAAAGGTCGAGGCAGATGGCGCCTACTAAAAGTTCAGACTGGTTCACCTGTTAGTGCAGCAGCAGGTTAGCGCCGCCACCATGTTCAGAGTCCTCTCTCTCTGGAGAAAAACGATGGATCACATCAGCACAGTTCTGCCACAGAAGGCGACCTGTGATCGCTGAAACATTAAAACATCTTCTTGATCATCAGGTTCCTACAGAAGGAGGAGAATTACCAGTTTATTTAACAAGGGCCAACAGATAAACCCGCTTACATCAGTGTTTTGTCATAAACCTTTGTATTAAACTGAAATTTTATAATTCACCCTTTGCTGGTCTTGTTTTCAGACTTCCTGCTGCTGTATTTCCTGCTAGCTGCTAATTTTAGCTAAACTTTGTCTCTGCCCGACCTTTCAGTGAGCTCATCTGTACTGAGCTCAGCGGTGAGTTTATCTGATATCACAAAGCTCTGAACAAAAATTAATGTGACTGAGTGATGCTGGATAAAAATACTGTAGAGGTGACAGAACACTGACTGATCACTGATATATGCCGGCCTGATTATATTATTACATACAGTATCTCACAAAAGTGAGTACACCCCTCACATTTTTGTAAATATTTAATTCTATCTTTTCATGTGACAACACTGAAGAAATGCTGTCCCCTCAAAATAACACATCACAAAGCCAATAATGTCTAAACCACAGGCAACAAAAGTGAGGACACCCCTCACAAATGAACAACTTTGAGTGTAGACCGCAGGACACTTTTAACTCTCAAAGGTCACCATTATGGCCACATAGCAGAAGGGCAGAGGAAGCTGCAGCGGCAGATATTTTGGTGTGTAATAATTGTGGTCAAATGATGGCAATAATGATCTGTCAGGTTTATGCCGTGTACTAGAAGAAGACATTAAAAAAAGAAGCGGTTACTTCCAGTAAGTTGACCGCAAACGTGTTCGATTTGAGTCATTATACTATCGAATTGTATGCACTCCGCAAGTGAGTACACCGTGTACACAGGGTGATGTGGTGGTGGTTTATTTTTACAGCACATTTCAACAATTCAAAGTGCTTTACATAAAACATAAATGAAACATTTGGAAATATCAAATAAGACATACAGTACATTTTTTTTAAAAAAGAGTCAAACAGAAAATAAAAACAGGTCTACCTGGTAAATTACTGGTAAATTTGTTTAACCATATTTCTAATGGGTTACGAATAATCAAGATTTTCACCTTCCATTGTTTTGCTTTCCCGTCTCTCACACCAGTCAAATCTCGCGTACAACATCAAGTGTCCTGATGCTGAGCTGATGCTAACGGCATTGATAATATGATCTGACTTATGAAACCATAAAACAGCTTTGTTCCCGTAGGGATTACTTTTATGAATAGTATTAAGATGGAGTAGATTGTTTTAGTGTGATTTTAGTGTCTTGTTCTGTTTGTATGGTGTTATTGTTGATATGGTTGAGAAATAGCCTAAACTTGTTCTCTGGAACGTAATTTACCTACGGGTATAAATAAAGGAACATGAACCATGACGTGTTTGAACCACAGCTGAACCACAGCATGAGTGTGAAAAGTTTCTCTGACTCACTTCTGCTTTTCACGTCTTCACCGCACGCCTTCATCTGGTTTTAACCACATCCTCAATCATCACAACATCACTTTGTTCATTTAAAATCTGGGTAGCTGTCATGGCTGACTGGCAACTCCAACACATGTATGACACATGTATGAGCATCAGGTCTTCTTTGAAATCCCTACAGTTGTGTGAAGATGACAGTGTTTCCTGTGAACAAGTCTGATCCAGCGCAAAATCTGAGGAGAGAGGAGAGATGCTGGGTGTCTGACTCTATAAGGTACCCACTTTCGTACTTGACAATTTGTTTCTCCTGGGAATCCTGGGAACTGTGGTAAGTAATAGATTTCATGATTTTTCGTGATGTTGGTTGTATCTCTCCATAGGTAGCTGCAATCCCTTTCAGCGGTGATCACAAAGGCAGGCTCTTGAATCTGTTTTTGGTATGCAAGCTCCCTCAATATTTTCTCAATGTTCTCCGACAGCTGTGAATATCCATGACTTCAGACAATTCCTCTTGGTCAACAAGATTGAAGGATCACTCGCTCAGACTCTGACACATAATTGAAAAAGCTCTCTACAAAGCCCAAAAACAGCCTTCTCCAGAAGTACAGGTGCAAGTTTTACAGGAAGGTACCTCCCTAATCTGCCTACACTTTCCCATTCTTGTTTGACAAAATCCTAACGTAGGTATGGCACTTTAAAGCATTTCTCGTAGTGCCCGGCTCATAAAAGTCAATCCAGAATTCTGACAGTACATCTCTCAAAACAACTGCATCATCCACAGCCTCTTCAAGCTTTCCATCAGGAAAATTAACTTTAAAAGTAGTCTCCTCCATGATACTTTGCTCAGAAAACACTTGAAAGTTCTCTAAGGCTGCGTTCAGACTGCAGGCAGTGTGACCCAAATCCAATTTTTTGCCCATATGTGACTCAGATCTGATCTTTTTATGACCAGGCCAAGTCACATGGAATCGGATCTTTTCCAGGTCGGAATTGGGCCACTTCCATATGTGGTCCAAATCTGATACACATCGCATCTTTTTAACTGAGTCTGGACACTCGGGTTGGAATTGATGCGACTTTGACGTCACTCTAGAGCAGCTATTGTCAAAGGTCTGCAGCACAAAAGCCATAATTAAATATGTGGCTTGCTTCCTCCTCTACCTCGCTATCATATGTTCACAAATTCCCTTTCTTACACCGGAAATCCAGCAGACCGTGAGCTCTCTTCTGAGTTACGTGCATGCTATTTGTCTGAGCGGACACAGTGGGGAGAGAGAGGGAGAGTGTTGTGGGGCAGATGCATTGTCCAGCACCAGAAACCGTAATGAAAAGAACAGAAAGTTGGGAACACTTATCATAATTCGGGACAATAAAAAAAACGGGAGTCTCCGCGAGCTAACCGGAGCTAACCTCTGTTGCTCCATGTTTACTTCTGCAGCCTGCTGCATATGACGTCGTGTTCTTCTTCTGTGCATGCGGGTCACTTTCAGGCTGTGGACAGTTAACACTGCAGTCTGAAGGTAGCCTAAGAATCTGTCCACGTTGGAGAACAATCATTTTCTTCACTCTTTCTCTGTGATTGTCTTCTTCCTGATTAAAAAGACAGTTCCTGACAGAGAGGCAAGGTATCATCAAGACTGGAGTACTCCATCCCAGAGAAGCTTTCTGTGTGGATAATTCCACTGTTGGGCCTCACAGTCTGGCAGAACAAAGACTGGGCCTTGTGAAATCTACAGGCCTGACCCCCGCCTGTTTAATTCCCCAAAGGCCTGAATTGGAGTTATTTAAAACAAAAGGACTGTAAAACAGGCACCAAAGCCCATTTCACAGGTGCAAAATAGTGAGTCGAACCTAAAAGCAGAGCAACTATTGGCCACACTTCTAATCTTGCAGGTTGCCCCGGTAACGCTGCCGGCGTGCCCCCCTCAGGTATAAGCAGACCTGAGCACAGCCAGCACATTGTCTTTTCCACAGAGACAACTTTCTCAGCACTGAACTTTCTTTGTTCCTGAATACAGACTTCACTCGCTGGACGAGCCACTCTGTTTTCTTCTTTTTCTGATCTGATTTCGGATCCCTAAGGAAACTGTTATACAGAAGATAATGTTTCATGCCTGCAGAAGGAGATGGATAAACTCTGTGCTTAACTGAGAAGATCACGTCCGTGCTCTGCCTCAGTCGACTTCACTGATTCCTGTTGCTGCCTCCAAAGAATCAGCTGTGCGTTGAAACTACCGGCATCGTCAGAACCGAGCCGAGAAACTCTGGATTTCCTAAAAGGACTGAGGAATCTACTCGCTACCAAAGCGATATGTAAGAGGCTTTAGTCTGTCTGGGCAGCAGATAGTTCTATAACCTTGTTATTGTAACTTGTACAAGCTTCATGTGGTGAGTTTCTGTTCAGAAACTCAAAGGGATATTTAAAGACCGCCGTGTCTTGTTTAATTGCTGTGTGTGCTACGCACGTTGTTTGTGTCCGGTACCACTCGCTGGGCCTGACTGCTTTGTTCCTATTATGTGTGAAAACATATCAGTATTTTTATCAACCCAAGGAACACGGCTGCTGAATGCAAGTTCACTACGTCCTTCATTGATAAAGTTGTAGCAACCGCTGCTGAATGAACATTCACTGCTGGTGCCTGTAGGATAGACCGCTTTATTGTAAATAGTTTCTCTGTGCCTTTCTCTCCTCCTTCTGCTGACTAACCCCACATGCACACACCACCTGATCTCTGAAGCTAACCTGACCTGTGACCCACAGCAGGCTGGCATCAGAGGTCTCCAATTTTTTTAGTTCAGGGGAGAGAGATTTTCCCCCACCTTGATCCTGGAATCACATGGTCTGAACCGCCATCTTCATTCCAAAATCAGCTGGTAAATAGGCTTTCTGAACCCGATCTGCGACCACCCACGTGGTCGGATCCACCCCCCCCTTTTAGTTTCTCCCCCTTTGTTGTATGTTTTTGTATGATTTGTTTGTTGGCTTTATTTCATTTTATTTAGAATAGTTAATAGTGATTTACTTGCTAAAGTTGTTGATCGTTGATCTATGCTTGAGTTGAATAAATCCTGTTGTAATTTTAAAAGTCGCTGCCTGTGATTATTTGTGTATAAGGTTGTAGTTGTGGTTGCTACAGCCAGTGTACGTATTACCCTTCTCTGTTTGCCATCTGTAGGTGAACAAACCCTCTTTTAGGCTGATCATACTTGGCTCATATTTGGTTATTGGTCCCTGATTCCAGGGTGTTGCCCTGTATTTATTAATTATAATTAATAATTTTGTTGTATTAATATTTCTAGAATATCTTTCATATTCAGCTAATAACCAAACCTGACCCTATGTTGAAAAACCCAACACCGCTATCCTATAAAGCATATGCATGAAGGGATGTTTTATGACCTGGCAAACTAGATGCACCAGTTGGCTCGACTGGCGTAAAGAAAGGAAACACTCTAGAGGAAGAGGAGAGGGAGAGAGATTCAGACCACACACAGACAGACAAAACCAAAACCCACCAAGCACCTCTCACACTCTCAAAAAGGGACAAAATAAACTCAAACACAACACACCAACTGTCACCTCCCTGCCTGCTACTTCTAGTAGGTGTAATAAAATATTAACAACTCTAAACATTCATAAAATATATATTTCAAATAATTTATCACCATTGATGAACCCCACAAAGGATATTATAGCATTTAAAAGCATTATTTGGAGGTACAATTGTTGGCAGGCATGCAGGCATGCTTGGCATCAGTGCTCAACTGATTCCTCACCATCAGTCCCTTTAGGGTTAGGTGTTTTTTTCAACTTCTTCTTCTTGTGCCACAGTGAAAAAACATCCCCAACCACACTTTTTCCCATTTCTCTGGCATTAATTTTGCTGGACCTGAAAGAATGTCAGGCAAAGATTTTAATTCCCTGTTTTTTTCCCACGTTTTCTACTGACTCACTGGGATGGATATGCTTTCACTTGCAATGGGCTCATCATTCACACATTTCACACAATCACTCTGATCTTCCCATATTGTATATGGTCAGATCTTATCAAACATAAACTAACTCTGGATAAACTTGCAAAGTGGCCTGTAACACACTTCACAATCCAAGCGGTGCACTCTTTTTTATATACAATTTTATACACTAGACACTGAAATGAGTTTATCACAAAGTTTATGTATTTATCATCTCATACATATGCCAGTTAATTTGTTCCATTCTTAGTGGCCCATAATGTTTAGAAAAAACGCTTATCAAACCACAATAAACTCTATAGGACTTTAAATGGAAACATCTGCAATGTCTTTCTAAGATGTGTTATTTACAGTATAATGAAACTACTCTGGTATATACCTCTATACACTCACCTAAAGGATTATTAGGAACACCTGTTCAATTTCTCATTAATGCAATTATCTAATCAACCAATCACATGGCAGTTGCTTCAATGCATTTAGGGTGTGGTCCTGGTCAAGACAATCTCCTGAACTCCAAACTGAATGTCAGAATGGAAAGAAAGGTGATTTAAGCAATTTTGAGCGTGGCATGGTTGTTGGTGCCAGACGGGCCGGTCTGAGTATTTCACTCTGCTCAGTTACTGGGATTTTCACGCACAACCATTTCTAGGGTTTACAAAGAATGGTGTGAAAAGGGAAAAACATCCAGTATGCAGCAGTCCTGTGGGCGAAAATGCCTTGTTGATGCTAGAGGTCAGAGGAGAATGGGCCGACTGATTCAAGCTGATAGAAGAGCAACTTTGACTGAAATAACCACAACCGAGGTATGCGGCAAAGCATTTGTGAAGCCACAACACGCACAACCTTGAGGCGGATGGGCTACAACAGCAGAAGACCCCACCGGGTACCACTCATCTCCACTACAAATAGGAAAAAGAGGCTACAATTTGCAAGAGCTCACCAAAATTGGACAGTTGAAGACTGGAAAATGTTGCCTGGTCTGATGAGTCTCGATTTCTGTTGAGACATTCAGATGGTAGAGTCAGAATTTGGCGTAAACAGAATGAGAACATGGATCCATCATGCCTTGTTACCACTGTGCAGGCTGGTGGTGGTGGTGTAATGGTGTGGGGGATGTTTTCTTGGCACACTTTAGGCCCCTTAGTGCCAATTGGGCATCGTTTAAATGCAACCCGGTCCCACTCCCAAGTCGTCACATATGGACGCTTGGTCAAGAGCCATAATCGTCAGTTTGTCACTCACTAGGGATCCCTTTGACATCATAGTTCGACGTATTGAGGGAAGCCCTGTTGTGTCAGTTTTTGATGGTAAAGGCAAGTATGATATTTAAGAGAAAAGACGAAGTAAGGAGGTGATTGGGGTGGATAGAGGGCCAGAACCCGGACCTTGAAGCAGGAGAACAGGGTTCTACCCAAGTCTTTAAAAAGCAACGACAAAGGGCCTTGACCATGCGTCAGACATTTGACGAGTAGGGAGTGAGACTGTGTTGTTAAATGCCACGGCCTACCTGAGCATTGTTTCTGACCATGTCCATCCCTTTATGGCCACCATGTACCCATCCTCTGATGGCTACTTCCAGCAGGATAATGCACCGTGTCACAAAGCTCGAATCATTTCAAATTGGTTTCTTGAACATGACAATGAGTTCACTCTACTAAAATGGCCCCCACAGTCACCAGCTCTCAACCCAATAGAGCATCTTTGGGATGTGGTGGAACGGGAGCTTCGTGCCCTGGATGTGCATCCCACAAATCTCCATCAACTGCAAGATGCTATCCTATCAATATGGGCCAACATTTCTAAAGAATGCTTTCAGCACCTTGTTGAATCAATGCCATGAAGAATTAAGGCAGTTCTGAAGGCGAAAGGGGGTCAAACACAGTATTAGTATGGTGTTCCTAATAATCCTTTAGGTGAGTGTATGTGTATATATTTAATCTTTGTTAAGATGGGACAGTTTTAGATCAGAAAAGAGAGAGCGAGAGAATAACATGTGAACAACAGCCAGGGTCAGAGTTGGACCCAGGCTGCTGCGGCAAGGGCTCAACTTTTCATAAACATGCACATCTTTTCATTTCCAAAATCACTCAGGATTTGCAAATAGGCCATTACTTTATTTATTTATTTTTTAAGTTTTAGACCTTCTTTCAGGATTTACATGAGACTTGTTATCTACACACCCGATAACAAACTGTAAACAGAATTTTTTTTATAGTCCTATAAATCCCACCTGGGCAAACTTTTTTCCAGAAAAGATGTCTGACCCGACAGAAACATTTGACTACCATGAAGGTTTTATGCAGAATTCTGATAAACATTTCCCACATGCCCTATCAACCTAGATTTTTTCCAGTTTGCAAGAAATGATTCAAAACATCGTACTCACGTTTTTTAAGTCGTTTGGAACATCCAGCTGGTCACCACCCGGTCCAAAAATCAGGCAGGTTCCCTCTCTCGTTTTACGAGGTGGACTTACAGGTATTTTTATGTGCAGTTTGGACCCAAGCGATCATTAGCGGAGCGTTTGTGTTAAGATCACCTACACGCTTGCAGATGTTTATTGTAGACCAGGACCCTTTGATTAGTAAGTTGATTAGTCCAGAAAGGGACCCCAAACTTCTCTTTCCCGAGCCACATTAACCAGCTCTGACTGGGGGATCCCGAGGTGTTCCCACGCCAGTGTGGAGAGGAGATATAATCTCTCCACCTAGTCCTGGGTCTTCCCCGAGGCCTCCTCCCAGCTGGACGTGACTGGAACACCTCCCTAGGGAGGTGTCCAGGAGGCATCCTTACCAGATGCCCAAACCACCTCAACTGGCTCCTTTTGATGCTCTCACAGATGGCGAACTTCTCACCCTATCTCTAAGGGAGACACCAGCCACCCGCCTAAGGAATGAAAGGGTATGAACAAAAATTGACCGGTAGATCAAGAGCTTTGCCTTACGGCTCAGCTTTGCCTTACGGTGCGGTAAAGTGAGTGCAATACCGCCCCCGCTGCTCCGATTCTCTGGCCAATCTCCTGCTCCAATCTCCCCTTATTCATGAACAAGACCCCGAGGTACTTGAACTCGTTCACTTGGGGTAAGAACTCATTCCCTACTTGGAGTTGGCACTCCACCGGTTTCCTGCTGAGAACCATTGCCATAGATTTAGAGGTGCTAATCCTCATCCCAACCGCTTCACACTCCGCTGCGAACTGATCCAGTGAGAGCTGAAGGTCACGAACCGATGATGCCATCAGGACCTCATCATCTTCAAGAAGCAGTGACCAGATCCCAAGGCCACCGAACTGCAACCCCTCCTCACCACAAGTACACCTCGATATCCTGTCCATGAATATCACAAACAGGATTGGTGACAAAGCGCAGCCCTGGCGAAGGCCAACCCTCACCTGGAAAGAGTCCGACTTACTGCCGAGTACTCGGACACAGCTCTTGCTTTGGATGTACAGGGATTGGATAGCCCTGAGAAGGGCCCCCCTCACCCCATACTCCCGTCCGTTGTTCCACGACCAGGACAAAAACCGCATTGTTGCTCTTTGATCGAGGTTCAACTATCGGGCGAACCCTCCGTTCCAGCACCTTGGAGTAGACTTTACGAGGAGGCTGAGAAGTGTGATACCCCTGTAATTGGCAGACACTCTCTGGTCCCCCTTTTTGAATAGGAGAACCACCATCCCAGTCTGCCACTCCTTCGCCACTGTACCCGACTTCCACGCAATGTTAAAGAGACGTGTCATCCAAGACAGCCCCTCCACACCCAAAGCTTTTAGCATTTCTCGGGCGTGTCTCATCAATCCCTGGGGCTTTGCCATTGTGGAGTTATTTGACTACCTCAATGATTTCCACCAGGGAAATTGACGAGAATCCCCACCAGCCTCCAGCTCTGCCTCTACTAGAGAGGGCGTGTCAGTCGATTTAGGAGTTCCTCAAAGTGTTCTTTCTACCGCCCAATTACCTCCCCAGTTGAGGTCAACAGGGTCCCATCCTTACTGTACACAGCTTGGGCGGTTCCCTGCTTCCCCTCCTGAGGTTGCGGACAGTTCTCCAGAAGCACTTTGGTGCAGACCGAAAGTCCTTCTCTATATCTTTTCTGAACTTCTCCCACACCTGCTGCTTTGCTTCTGCCACAGCAGACCTGTTGGTACCTTGCAACAAATCTCGGAAGGCCTCCCTCTTCAGTTGGATGGCTTCCCTGACCACCGGTGTCCACCATGATGTTCAGGGTTACTGCCCCTTGAGGCACCTAAGACCTTGAGACCACAGCTTCATGCTGCTGCTTCAGCAATAGAAGCTTTGAACATTGCCCACTCATGTTCAATGAGATGAAGTTCTCATGGACAGGGCCTCTCCAGACGTTCCCAGTTCACACGCACTACCCGTTTGGGCTTACCGGGTCTGTCCAGAGTCTTCCCCCACCTCCTGACCCAACTCACCACCAGATGGTGATCAGTTGATAGCTTCGCCCCTCTCTTCCCCCGCCCCACCCAAAAGATGGAGAGGGGGGTGCCACTTAGCTTTTTTGGGTTGTGCCCGGCCGGCTCCGTGGCAAACCCGGCCACCAGGCGCTCGCCGGCGAGCCCTCCCTCTGGGCTTGGCTCCAGACTGGGGCCCGGGGCTTCCTCCGGGCAGGTCTCTCTTCCTCTTCCTTGTTTTTTCATCAGGTGTCTATGAACCATTCTCAGTCTGGCCCCTCACCTGGAACCACTTTTCCATGGGAGACCCTACCAGGAGCACTAGGCTCCAGACAACACGGCCTCCAGGCTCACCTGGGCACGCAAACCTCTCCACGATAAGGTGATGGTTCCCAGAGAGGATTAGTAATCACTGTTTAGCCAAAATTACTTTGACCAAGACTTATTTCTAAGAGTAATATAATGAGTCCTAAGAAACCTAAAATGTATTTCTCACACCTGACTTCCTTGAATCCTTCCATTTCCAGTCAGCAGGCTTAGCCTTAGGAACATGTGGACACACCCCTTCGAACAGCTCAATTAGTAATGGAGAAGAGGACCACAGCAACCGGAGCCTTCCTTTGTCCAGAAAACATGCTGGAAACACAATCTTCCTATTTTCTGAAAATGTTCACCCAGTCCATCAGAAACATGAGCTGTGCATTGTAATGAGTCTTTCCGCATGTGTGAAAACACACAAAAAAACAATGAGCCTTTTGTTCCAACCATCCAAGCAAACAGAATGGGTGCCGTGGTCTCAGAGATCTGCATTCCATCTTTAGTCCTTGTTGGTGACCCAGTGTTCCTTCTGCATCTCACTCATTGTTGTTTGTTTGAGCTTGGTGTAACGGGTGTGGTCGGGTGTGTGAAGGATGACTCTTGAGATCACTTCTTTTTCCACAATTTATTGGCTCGCACATCCTCAGCGGTGCAAGACGCGACTGAGCACGTCATGTATTCAAAATACATTACAAACACATTACTCCAACATCACATGAGTTACTTTGCTCATAGTGTACATAGTGTTCATAGAAAGCCATTAACACTGTTCAGAAATACTAAATATTAAATGCAACAATTACATAAAAACAGTACATAGGTTTCCTTAAAACAACATAGCCTAACAGCGACACCTGGTGGTCTGAATTAAAAGTGTGTGTGGGAGGTGACAGAGACAACAAAAGTTACATTAATAAACAGAAGGAAAACACATACCTGCAGAACACAATGCACACATCAATTACCCCTTACCTCCTCTTACATTACCTCTGCTTCCTAAACATACAAAAATACAGCGTTTACTCAAGTGACAAGACGCTGACAAGCTACATAGGTAACATGACACGGCCCGCCTGCCGTGGTAAAACTGGCGCTAGAAAGTTAAAATGAAAACACTGATAAAACGTATTTTAACGGTCACACTAATACAAAACTGCTATGAGACATAACCATATTGACATTGCACAATTTGTGTTTAAAGTTATTACGTAAATGGTTCAATTTCCAAAGAAAACAGTACATAAACCCAGCAGCTCCGTTACACCGGCATGCTATAGGAGGGAGGGCACATTTTCACATCTCGCTCATAAGGTTGGTTTCTTCAGACAGTGTGCCAACACTGTCCCCCCTCTTCTTCTCGTCCTGGATTTTGTGTTGGTCTCTAAAGAGCAGTGAGCAGCCTATACTCCTGAAGAGTCCTCAGCTATGGGCCTCAGCTAGGTGATTTGGGTTGTGAACGGAGGGTCCGAAGTTGCTGTACAATGAATTACATTTATATAGCGCTTTATCATACAAACTCAAAGCGCTTCACAGTGAAGTGGGGGGGACTCACCTCAACCACCACCAATGTGTAGCGCCCACCTGGGTGATGCACGGCAGCCATTTAGCACCAGAACGCTCACCACACATCAGCTTGAGGCAGAGAAACATTGAGCCAATTACTAGATGGCCAGGTTGGAAATTTTTCCATGACACCGGGAGCCCCCTGCTCTTTGCAAGAAGTGCCATGGGACCTTTAATGACCACAATTATTCAGGACCTCGGGTTAACGTCTCATCCGAAGGACTACAGCTCCTACAGCGTAGTATCCCCATCACTGCACTAGTATCTTATTATTAGGACAGAGGGAAGACTGCCGCCTAGTTGCCCACCAACACCACTTCCAGCAGCAACTTAGTTTTTCCAGGAGATTTCCCATCCAGGTACTGGCCAAGCCCAAACCTGCTTAGCTTCGGTCTATCAACAGTAGCAGGATTTGCATTGGTATGGCTGCTGGCATGCTGTACGGTTCTGGAATGAGTTTGCGATGGCTGGTCTGGACCGACATAGCCTACAGCTACAATGATGACAGCTGGAATGTCTCACCTTTCAGTTAGTGGGGCTTTGACCAATGACCTGGTTTCCTGTTTAGCAGAGGGAAAACTTGATGATCACAACATGAAGGCAGTATTTCTTTCCTTCACATGGTGTAATTTCATTGAATTCAATCACAGGATCACTACAAACTGTAAATAGCCCTTTATGTCAGTGAAAGCAGTCAGGTTTGTCAGTCCAAGTCATTCTGTTAAGTGCACTGAGATTATCACCATGAATCATGGAAGAGAGAGATTTGTATTAAGTCATTCATACTAAGCTCATCACCTTTTCCTCCATCCATCCTTCCGTCCATCGTCAACCGTTTATCCTGCGTACAGGGTCGCAGGGGCACTGGAGCGAGAGGTGGACAGGTTCCCTGGACAGGTTACCAGTCCATCACAGGGCACACAAACACAAACAGCCACTCACAGTCACAGTCACAATTCAGCGTCACCAGTGAACCTAGCCTGCATGTCTTTGGCCAGTGGGAGGAAACCGGAGCACCTGGAGAGAACACAGAGATGGGGAGAACATGCCAACTCCACATAGAAAGGCCTGGGATGACCAAGGTTCGAACTCTGAACCTGTTGTGAGGCAACAGTGCTAACCACTGCACCACCGTGCCAACCTTTTTCAATTTTATTTAATGGTTATTGGTTTTGGAACAGATTGGATGGTGTTTACGAGAAAGATTTGCCCTCTGCTGTGATCACATGTCCCAGATATGTCACTTGTGTTGAGCAACTCGAAATTCTGGATTATAATAATAATAATATTCATTGCATGTTTGATACAAACCTTCTTTTACATCACTTTTTGTATTAAACTGCCTTGTCTCTTCTCTCCTGGGCTCATTTTAACTTTGCGATGTTAGTGAAATGGCTCTAGCAGTCCTTGTGATAGCCAGTGTGAGCTGACATAGCAGCAGAGTTTCCAACTTGTATCTTCACACTGCCCCTTCAGCAACAAGACCCTCTTTTTCATGATATTTCTATAGAAACCCGTCCTGTGTCTCTAAAAGGAATGTTGGGTCCATTTGTCTTTGCATGCACGCAGCACCCTGTTTCATTTATAGATGACTCCCAGTGTTTCCCATACGTTCATTTATTTGTGGCGGCCTGCCACAATCTCAATGCTGACTGCCACAGATTGATTTTTTTTTTTTTTACTAAGCCTATTTAGAATCGTATTTGATTGCAGAGCACCATAGCGCATTCGTGCAGCTCGCCCGTCCCTCTCTCGCTCTCTCTCCCTCGTGGAACACCGCTGCACAAATCTGTCCAACACAACGCTGTCAGTGTCGGAGACCCAGCTTTAAAGAAGTTATTAGTCAGCATGCAAGGAGCCTAGCTAATAAGGACAGCTAAGTTAATGTTAGAATGCAGCTGGATTTTCGAGGCTAGCACGCTGTGTATATAGCTGGTAGTCAACACCGCCACAGTTACACTGTCATTCTGTGGGAAACACTGACTCCTCCACCATCACTCCAACCAGGATGGTGAGAAACTTTGGTCTCATGATTGATGACCTGCTGTCCTTTTCAGACCATGTTGCTGCTGTCTCTTGGTCGTGCCGCTTTGCTCTATACAACATAAGAAAAATCAGGCCCTACCTCACTCAGTACCCACTGATGCCATACGTGCTATTAGCTCTTACTAGTATTTATTGCTGCCCTTACTAACTAGGTATTGTCAGTTGTAGATCTCATGCTGTATTGATGCTCTTGATTCTTGTATGTTGTTCCTCAATCTTAAGTCGCTTTGGATTAAAGCGTCTGCCTAATGAATAACTGTAAATGTAGATGTGATGCTAGCAAACATCTTTAACAAAAAGATGGACAGGTGAAGTTCCCAAGCAATACAATAGAACTAAATTTTGGGATTTCATATATATTACGCGAATATTTCATGAAAACTTTTAGGGGACAAATTTATGATAGAAGATTTGTTGAAAACTGTAGAAGTTGTTATCCAAAAACTGGGTCCTCCCTCGATGGTGATGGTCTAAATACATGAAAGCTCTTTTATTCACCCCATAGGGGCCTGAGTTCCTTGAATCCTTCCATTTCCAGTCAGCAGGCTTAGCTGAAAGCACATGAGCACACGCCTCTTCAAACAGCTCAGATAGTAATGGAGAAGAGGAAAAGGCAAAAAGCCTCCCCTTTTCTTTCAATTTCCCAACTGTCCTCATTTTACAGTTTCAAAATGTTCACCCCCGCCTGTGTGAAAACAATAGAAAACACATTTAGAAATCACACAAATAAAACAATGAGCCTCTTGTGCAACCCATTCCAAATAGGTACTGTGACCTTGAAGATCTGGGTTCCATTGTTGAGTCCTTGTTGAGTCCAACATGACATTTATAGATAGATGTTGGGCGTGTCACTGGACAGCTGGGCTTGTGTTGGAGGTAGACATGGAGGGAGGGAGAGAGGGGAGAAAAAGAGTATTTATGCAGGTGCAGATCTGATGATATGTACTTACAGCGATGGCTTTCTACAAAGTGATCTGTGTGGCGACTCTGCTGACTCTCCTGACACAAGGTAAGAACCCTCCTCACTGATTTAGTACAAAATAATGACTTTTAATTTGAAAACATGTATTTTTTCCAAATGGTATACTAATTGTGAAAAACATTGCAATAACCTCTACGTGTAGTTTTTTTAACTTCATGCACAGTCTCTTTTGTCTATTAAAGTTTGTGTTTATTGCAAAACGTTGTTTAATGTGATTCTAATTTAGTTTCACCCCACAGTAACATTTATGAAGTTACAGTAAATCTATGCATCCTGTTGCACACCTGTGATTTGTGCTTCTGATTGACAAGATATCATGAAACAGACACAAAATCTTCCACTTGCAGAACATTCTTAAATAAATATTAAAAAGTTTTAAGTTGATCCAGATTTTAGATCTTTCATTAAGTGGTAAGCCCCATCTTCAAGACCCGCTGAAGTCTATAAGATTGTTCCTGATTGGTGTGAATGCTGGAATAATATTCTTCTACACAAGTCTAGAGTACCATCATGTGTTGGATTTTACAATCAGAATGTGTTACCTAGAATGTTGTATTTGCAAAGTACAGAAGTCGTAGAGGAAGTTATTAGAAGCCTGGATAGTGCTGTCAAAATCCTGAAATGTAACTACAAACACCTGAGTGCAGGGGAGGTGTCCTCTGTGATGCTGTACAATAACCTCACGAATCAGGACAACCGCATTCCTTTTCAACAGAGATGCAAGATATAATGGTAAATAAGACAGGAGAGCACTGCAATAATTATCAACAACACCAGGTCATGGAAACTGGCCAGCTACAGCGCACATGCAGTGTGATACCTACAATCAAACAGGTGCTCAGCGGCAACCTGACCCCAAAATGATAAAACATAACCCATACAATTAGACTTAACCAAATCTCTTGAAAAAACACTTGTACTCCCCTGTTTGAATTGCATTTGACGAGCTTTACGTTGAGCAAAATCTTCTACAATGTCATTAGTAAAAAATCCAATAGATTCTAGTTTGGGAGCTATGCGACCCTCTCCTCCTGTTCCCTCTCCTCCTTTCTCTTTCTGCAACAATTTTTATGTTTATATTTGATCAAATAGAACCTTAAGATTGGGAAACAATACACCTATAGAGACTCTGTGACCACAGCTTGGCCAAAGAGCCCTGATGACACAGGCAGACCTGGCTGCCCAGAGATGACAGGCTGTGTTAGCTCTGTCCACAGACACAGGTGGAGACAGACCGTGTCGGCTCAGATCATGAGCAAGGCCCTGACCTCCTACCTGCTCCCTGGGTGCTGCACTACGTCTGCCCAGTGCTCCTAATTACAATGAGTTACATGCAGAAAACAAATTCTGCATGCGTTGCACTGTGTCTAATTCTGACAACTAAAGTTGATTATATTATAGAAAATACTCCACATTTGTAATACATTATAGGTAGTATTCCCATTCATACTAATTAAATCATTACACACATTAGCAATATGAGGTTTATTGTAATTCTAAATAAAATTGACATGGAAACAGTCCTTTAGCTACTTCTTCATGCAAATTAAAGCCAGCAATGCAGTTTAGTATCATCTTTTCAACAATCCTTAAAATATTCTACATCTTTCATACATTTGTATTATTTGTATATACTTTTCAAGCCAGAAATCCAGTTTAGCACAAGCTAAGTAGTTAAGTTCAATGGTACTTAATTGGACCGTTAAAGGCACTGAATTTCTTTTAACACAGACATGTAATTCTGCAACTTAAAGCCACCTTAAAAAAGAAACTCTCTTATTCTTTTCAGTCTGTTTTTTGAAAGCATGCAAACTAAGGAATATTGTGGATTTAATTTAAGACATGTATGAGAACTTTTTTTATTCAGGGACATGTATTTTTCAATTATTTTATTTTTGAGACAATCATTGTGTTTGAATGATTTTAGTAAGAAATGTTAAGAGTGATGACAAACATCCTGACATAAATATCACATCAATATATCAAAAACATCAGTAAATATAAACACAATTTCTGTATCAAATATTGTTTGTTTTGTGTTTTCAGAGTCTCACTCACAACTGAATGGTAAGTCAAAGTTTCTACTCACTTTTTTACTTCCTGTCTGTCACTGGAACGTTTTAGACATGTTTCTATTCTTCTTATTTCCCACTTTGTCTTTGTCTCTCTCCTCAGTGTGTGGTCTGCCAACACTCAACACCAGGATTGTCGGAGGAGATGTGGCCCTGCAGGCAGCTGGCCCTGGCAGGCCAGTCTGCGAACCTCAGAGCCCCACATCTGTGGAGGATCCCTCATTAACAATCAGTGGGTGCTGACTGCTGCTCAATGCTGCACCAGGTAAGCAGTAAGGGTAGGGCAATGATTTAGCTTTTTTTAGCTTTGTGAACTGGTTACTTGTGAAACAATCTGGTCATAAACGTCTCCAAGTCCATTCTCACATCACATGTTGCTTATCGGACTGTAAACATGGGGTGCAGCTCAAGTCTGTTGTTTGTCTTTTCTTTTTTTTTACTGATCAACACGCCCCTTTATCGTATAGCCGTTATTGATTGGACAGCTGATCGTACTGATATGATTCATTGCAACACTGTTTTCATGAAGACAAATAGTCCTGATTAAACTCAAGTGTATCACTGCCAAGTTTTATTTGTGATTCGTTTAATGATTTGCCGTCTTGTTAAAATATTTTCGCTGTCAGTCTGAACAATAAAAGCAGAACAAACAACTTTCTTCATTTATTAGAAAGATTTTTCTTTTCTGTTATTTCCCCAATTAACTTAACGTATTATCAAGACAATTAAAGTCAGAGAGAGTCAGTCAGCAAGAAACACTTTCTACATCATTTAGCGTCATTTCCATTCAGTCATGTGTAAGGCAGATCATTCCTGAGAGTTTAGTCCAAATATAGACGACAATAAATCTAGAATTAAAGACTCAGAAGAAGCAAACACAGGAGGGGAAAAACCTGTTGATGTTACAGATGTTTTTCGGTCCAGAAAAGTTCTGTTGGTCTCCACCTAAACAGATGCAAAGAACATGGACTACATGTGCAGACTGGAGTACTAATCAAGAATTTGAGGGAACAACTTATGGAATTAGTATTTTAATTAATGGAATTTATATTATTACGAAACAAATTACTAACTTGTGAGTATTTGAATCTCCCTGTTTTAACATCTAACAAGCTCCATACAAACTAGATGGACTAGTGTCTGCTGAAATGTTCTTGACTACAGTTCTGCTTTTCATGTCTTTGCACTGTTTTTTTCTCTTCTGATAACTCAGACAAGGCGTAGGCACGAGAACTCTGACTGTGGTTCTGGGTCTCCAGAGTCTACAGGGAACAAACCCCAATCAAGTGTCTCGGGCAGTATCACAGATCATCATTCATCCCAACTTTAACCCTGGAACTTTTGAAAACGACATCTGCCTCCTGAAGCTCTCCTCACCGGTGGGTTTCAACGCCTACGTCCAGCCCGTCTGCCTGGCAGCCACAGGCAGCACCTTCTACAAGGGCACTGTCTCCTGGGCCACCGGCTGGGGCAATGTTGGAACTGGAGGTGGGTCAGAAAACCTGGATTACATTTATTTTCAGAGATAGTGTAAATACAGTGGTGTCAACAACTGTGTTTTTCAGTGCAAAAATGCAGTCCCCCCTTTACCCAGGGGAGAAACAAATCATTCCTGTTACTGTGTGCAGGGATCCTTTTATCATGATTTGTCTGTGACATTAACTGGAGGAACTGGAGGTTGTCTGGAGGTGGGTCAAAAAGGACCTGGATTACATTTGTTTTCAAAAATGATCTAATTACAATAGTGGCAATAACTATGTTGTCTCAGAATTCATTGAGTGCTAAGCAGGTTTGAGCCCAAACAAACAACACTGGAGAGCTGATATCAGTTTGCAATGTCAAACAAAATGATCTAATTACAATAGTGGCAATAACTATGTTGTCTCAGAATTCATTGAGTGCTAAGCAGGTTTGAGCCCAAACAAACAACACTGGAGAGCTGATATCAGTTTGCAATGTCAAACAAAGGTTATAATCTGTCACACAAATCTAAATCCAAATAAAACTGGTAAATGCAACCACACAGAGACAAGCAGAACTCTCAACATACTACAGTGACCGGACAGGAACTGAACAGAACTAAAAAACATTTATTCAAGAGCAAACAAGCATTGTGGGGCACAACCAGCTGGCACACATCAGGTAATCAGGATAAGGGAGACCCCCCACCCCCCCACACACACACATAGGCAGGGAGATACAGATGTCACACATATGAGCCACAGGGCCTGGACTACAAAACACGGCAACTGGCTTATCAAGGTAACTTTATGAGTACTTTGTGACGTGAGGTGTAACTTCCAGATTAACCCGTACTACGAAAGGTGGAGAGGTTTTACCTGAGGTCTGCTGCCATGACAATTTATGTTGAATCTCTAAGCTTCTCAGAACAGGTTATCTTTGTGGTTAACGTGGAGTTGCCCTATTTATGTGGACTAAACTCCACGTTAGTAGTGTTAATGATAATTATTCATACACACCACTTAATAAAATATTTTTAGATATTCAGTGTGAGACAGGAAATATTTGTAAAAAACCTACACATCATGCATCAAATATGTGGTATTCAAAATAAAAAAGTACTTTCTTCTAGATAGATAAACTTTATTGTCATTTCACCTGGTATTTCAATACGCAGAGAAACGAAAAGTTGTTTCTCATCAGCTACTTTTGTAGTGCAAAAGGACAATAAGAAATAAATAACACAGTTAAAATAACCTAAAAACACATTCCTAAAAATAGGAGACCTTGTCTTTAGGATAAATTTACATAAAATACTACATTTTTGTCTTGAGTGTTATACTGAATGACATTCAACTAGGGTACTTTCATATCAATCAGAATAAAAATTTATTACTTGCTTTAGTTTTGATTATAACTCATATAA
>NW_024040041.1:36829415-36868332 GCF_014851395.1 Micropterus salmoides | reverse complement strand
CTCCTTATTGCATCAGACAAAGGACTTGTCTCTGTACTGTTTTATTAGATCTTAGTGCTGCATTTGATATCCCATTATTGCATGTTACTAACACAACTTCTCCCCTTTCTGGTAGTCTTGTGCTTTCTCGTCCTCTCCTCTCTCCTCCTGTCACTTCCTGCAGGTGTTTCTGGCTCTGGAGCTGTGGAGTCTGGATCTGTGGTTGCGGGTCACCTGCTGCCCCCATGTTCCTGCTCAACATCCTCTGCTACATTATTGTTACTAGTCCTATTGTAATTATTATTGCTATTATTATCATTAACATTTCTATAAATATCTGTACCATTATTCATTCAGTCTGTACCAACATTATCTTTACTGTCTGTGTGGATACTGTGTAGGCTGCTCCCCCCCCACCCCTCTCGTTCTTTATGGCTCTCTCTCTCTCTGGCCGCCCCCTTACAGGAAATTTTTCCTTGCCTCTGTTGCCTAGTGCTGCTCTTGCTTAATTAACAGTCTACAACTTATTAATACAACAGGAATGTGTCATTCATTATTCTGTTTCCTGTTATACTGTGTTATTTTCCTTACCCTCTTTTATCATCTACTTTTCTTCCTGTCTCTGGCTTTCCCACTTGTTTGATTATTGAGTGTCTTTCCATCTTATTCTTCTAAGCATCTCTGCATGTTTTCAAGTGCTTGTGTATTGGTTTTTGCCTCTCTCTAGTATTTTAGATATACTGTGAGTGTCTGGACTTTATACACTGCTCTGTTGATTTGTTTCACTATCAGAATTTGATCCATTTGGTCGATAACATTTGGAAAGTCAATAGGAGCTGCATGATTATCATCTTACCCGAATTGGAACCGGGAAGATGATTATCACCAACATGTGGCCACAATTGTCATTCACAATTTCCATGACATTACTCTCTCATGTGCTTCCAAGGTAGTTGGAGTAATGCTCCTAACAGAGAGTATAGAGGCAGCTCTGACTGTGGAACACAGGGAAGTGTCTTATCTGGGTGGGCAAATAACTTCCTCAACACCCCTTATTCTCAACCTGCACCTTAACCTGCTAACCTCTGCATGAAATCCAGGAACCTGCCAGCAGCCAGCCTTCATTGTAGTTTACACCTCAGCCTGCTAACAACCAGCCTGCTCTCCAGAAGATACAGGCTTGGGTTTGTGAGCCTTTGTTTCTGATTCTGTTAACCCAATTTCTGCGTTTGCGGAATCCACCAAGACTCCTATAGAGCCCCCTGACAATCAGTCACCTTTTGAGAGTACTTGCCTGGCCATTTTCACTGGGTCCTGCAGAGAGCAGCTTATTGCCTGATGCCTGTGTAACCACTGAAAGTCTATGGAAACTGTAGGAGTAATGTCAGAAGTTGGTCGGATCGCAGAGGTCATGTTAGGAGCTATAGTGAAACGTTTGAGGTACTGGTGTGCATGTATTGATACAATCAACCCCTAATTTCAGACAGGTGATCCGACAGACAGACAGACAGACAGTGATTGTTTTCACTTCCATCAGCTCACCTGCAGAAACAGTCAGTCCAGACCACAGTGCCACAAACCAACCTGCAGCAAGCAGACAGGGGTCACTTAGTAAAAAAGTAGATCAGCAATCATCAACAACTTCACTCCTACTTATTGTGTGATCATTGTTGGAGGAACCTGAGAATTAAGAAATTCATTACCAACGATTGCTTCACTGTAATTGTTGTGCTTCTGACAATAAAGGAGCTGAAGTTGAACATTTAGGGCCTGATGAGACGAGGCTGAACGTACTGAATATCCTCGATTTCACCTTAACCTCATTAATGATCTGTCTTCATCCTCAGCTTTTCCTTTCTTTGCATTTTATTTTTATTTATTTAGTTTGGATTGCAGATAACTAGCATGAATGGATGTAGAAGCTCTGTGTTGGACTCACCGAGCAGCAGAGCACAGATGAAGCCTTCATGTTGTCTGGATGTCGACTGTCAGTCAGTCTGAACAGCAGAGTGACGCCTTCAGCTTCACTTCCTCTTTAACAGTCCGTGCAGCATCGGCTTCAGTCGACACCACAGAAAATGACGTGGCTGATTTGCATCACATGTCAGATCAGCAGCCTCCCTTCCACTGATGGTTGATGATGGGTTTGATGGTCGGGTGCAGAGTGTAGCTCAGGATAACATCCCCAACACCTGTAGAGAGAAACTCTGGGACATTTGAAAGACAAAGCAACAAAAGGTCGAGGCAGATGGCGCCTACTAAAAGTTCAGACTGGTTCACCTGTTAGTGCAGCAGCAGGTTAGCGCCGCCACCATGTTCAGAGTCCTCTCTCTCTGGAGAAAAACGATGGATCACATCAGCACAGTTCTGCCACAGAAGGCGACCTGTGATCGCTGAAACATTAAAACATCTTCTTGATCATCAGGTTCCTACAGAAGGAGGAGAATTACCAGTTTATTTAACAAGGGCCAACAGATAAACCCGCTTACATCAGTGTTTTGTCATAAACCTTTGTATTAAACTGAAATTTATAATTCACCCTTTGCTGGTCTTGTTTTCAGACTTCCTGCTGCTGTATTTCCTGCTAGCTGCTAATTTTAGCTAAACTTTGTCTCTGCCCGACCTTTCAGTGAGCTCATCTGTACTGAGCTCAGCGGTGAGTTTATCTGATATCACAAAGCTCTGAACAAAAATTAATGTGACTGAGTGATGCTGGATAAAAACTGTAGAGTGACAGAACACTGACTGATCACTGATATATGCCGGCCTGATTATATTATTACATACAGTATCTCACAAAAGTGAGTACACCCCTCACATTTTTGTAAATATTTAATTCTATCTTTTCATGTGACAACACTGAAGAAATGCTGTCCCCTCAAAATAACACATCACAAAGCCAATAATGTCTAAACCACAGGCAACAAAAGTGAGGACACCCCTCACAAATGAACAACTTTGAGTGTAGACCGCAGGACACTTTTAACTCTCAAAGGTCACCATTATGGCCACATAGCAGAAGGGCAGAGGAAGCTGCAGCGGCAGATATTTTGGTGTGTAATAATTGTGGTCAAATGATGGCAATAATGATCTGTCAGGTTTATGCCGTGTACTAGAAGAAGACATTAAAAAAAGAAGCGGTTACTTCCAGTAAGTTGACCGCAAACGTGTTCGATTTGAGTCATTATACTATCGAATTGTATGCACTCCGCAAGTGAGTACACCGTGTACACAGGGTGATGTGGTGGTGGTTTATTTTTACAGCACATTTCAACAATTCAAAGTGCTTTACATAAAACATAAATGAAACATTTGGAAATATCAAATAAGACATACAGTACATTTTTTTTAAAAAAGAGTCAAACAGAAAATAAAACAGGTCTACCTGGTAAATTACTGGTAAATTTGTTAACCATATTTCTAATGGGTTACGAATAATCAAGATTTTCACCTTCCATTGTTTTGCTTTCCCGTCTCTCACACCAGTCAAATCTCGCGTACAACATCAAGTGTCCTGATGCTGAGCTGATGCTAACGGCATTGATAATATGATCTGACTTATGAAACCATAAAACAGCTTTGTTCCCGTAGGGATTACTTTTATGAATAGTATTAAGATGGAGTAGATTGTTTTAGTGTGATTTTAGTGTCTTGTTCTGTTTGTATGGTGTTATTGTTGATATGGTTGAGAAATAGCCTAAACTTGTTCTCTGGAACGTAATTTACCTACGGGTATAAATAAAGGAACATGAACCATGACGTGTTTGAACCACAGCTGAACCACAGCATGAGTGTGAAAAGTTTCTCTGACTCACTTCTGCTTTTCACGTCTTCACCGCACGCCTTCATCTGGTTTTAACCACATCCTCAATCATCACAACATCACTTTGTTCATTTAAAATCTGGGTAGCTGTCATGGCTGACTGGCAACTCCAACACATGTATGACACATGTATGAGCATCAGGTCTTCTTTGAAATCCCTACAGTTGTGTGAAGATGACAGTGTTTCCTGTGAACAAGTCTGATCCAGCGCAAAATCTGAGGAGAGAGGAGAGATGCTGGGTGTCTGACTCTATAAGGTACCCACTTTCGTACTTGACAATTTGTTTCTCCTGGGAATCCTGGGAACTGTGGTAAGTAATAGATTTCATGATTTTTCGTGATGTTGGTTGTATCTCTCCATAGGTAGCTGCAATCCCTTTCAGCGGTGATCACAAAGGCAGGCTCTTGAATCTGTTTTTGGTATGCAAGCTCCCTCAATATTTTCTCAATGTTCTCCGACAGCTGTGAATATCCATGACTTCAGACAATTCCTCTTGGTCAACAAGATTGAAGGATCACTCGCTCAGACTCTGACACATAATTGAAAAAGCTCTCTACAAAGCCCAAAAACAGCCTTCTCCAGAAGTACAGGTGCAAGTTTTACAGGAAGGTACCTCCCTAATCTGCCTACACTTTCCCATTCTTGTTTGACAAAATCCTAACGTAGGTATGGCACTTTAAAGCATTTCTCGTAGTGCCCGGCTCATAAAAGTCAATCCAGAATTCTGACAGTACATCTCTCAAAACAACTGCATCATCCACAGCCTCTTCAAGCTTTCCATCAGGAAAATTAACTTTAAAAGTAGTCATCCTCCATGATACTTTGCTCAGAAAACACTTGAAAGTTCTCTAAGGCTGCGTTCAGACTGCAGGCAGTGTGACCCAAATCCAATTTTTTGCCCATATGTGACTCAGATCTGATCTTTTTATGACCAGGCCAAGTCACATGGAATCGGATCTTTTCCAGGTCGGAATTGGGCCACTTCCATATGTGGTCCAAATCTGATACACATCGCATCTTTTTAACTGAGTCTGGACACTCGGGTTGGAATTGATGCGACTTTGACGTCACTCTAGAGCAGCTATTGTCAAAGGTCTGCAGCACAAAAGCCATAATTAAATATGTGGCTTGCTTCCTCCTCTACCTCGCTATCATATGTTCACAAATTCCCTTTCTTACACCGGAAATCCAGCAGACCGTGAGCTCTCTTCTGAGTTACGTGCATGCTATTTGTCTGAGCGGACACAGTGGGGAGAGAGAGGGAGAGTGTTGTGGGGCAGATGCATTGTCCAGCACCAGAAACCGTAATGAAAAGAACAGAAAGTTGGGAACACTTATCATAATTCGGGACAATAAAAAAAACGGGAGTCTCCGCGAGCTAACCGGAGCTAACCTCTGTTGCTCCATGTTTACTTCTGCAGCCTGCTGCATATGACGTCGTGTTCTTCTTCTGTGCATGCGGGTCACTTTCAGGCTGTGGACAGTTAACACTGCAGTCTGAAGGTAGCCTAAGAATCTGTCCACGTTGGAGAACAATCATTTTCTTCACTCTTTCTCTGTGATTGTCTTCTTCCTGATTAAAAAGACAGTTCCTGACAGAGAGGCAAGGTATCATCAAGACTGGAGTACTCCATCCCAGAGAAGCTTTCTGTGTGGATAATTCCACTGTTGGGCCTCACAGTCTGGCAGAACAAAGACTGGGCCTTGTGAAATCTTACAGGCCTGACCCCCGCCTGTTTAATTCCCCAAAGGCCTGAATTGGAGTTATTTAAAACAAAAGGACTGTAAAACAGGCACCAAAGCCCATTTCACAGGTGCAAAATAGTGAGTCGAACCTAAAAGCAGAGCAACTATTGGCCACACTTCTAATCTTGCAGGTTGCCCCGGTAACGCTGCCGGCGTGCCCCCCTCAGGTATAAGCAGACCTGAGCACAGCCAGCACATTGTCTTTTCCACAGAGACAACTTTCTCAGCACTGAACTTTCTTTGTTCCTGAATACAGACTTCACTCGCTGGACGAGCCACTCTGTTTTCTTCTTTTTCTGATCTGATTTCGGATCCCTAAGGAAACTGTTATACAGAAGATAATGTTTCATGCCTGCAGAAGGAGATGGATAAACTCTGTGCTTAACTGAGAAGATCACGTCCGTGCTCTGCCTCAGTCGACTTCACTGATTCCTGTTGCTGCCTCCAAAGAATCAGCTGTGCGGTTGAAACTACCGGCATCGTCAGAACCGAGCCGAGAAACTCCACTGGATTTCCTAAAAGGACTGAGGAATCTACTCGCTACCAAAGCGATATGTAAGAGGCTTTAGTCTGTCTGGGCAGCAGATAGTTCTATAACCTTGTTATTGTAACTTGTACAAGCTTCATGTGGTGAGTTTCTGTTCAGAAACTCAAAGGGATATTTAAAGACCGCCGTGTCTTGTTTAATTGCTGTGTGTGCTACGCACGTTGTTTGTGTCCGGTACCACTCGCTGGGCCTGACTGCTTTGTTCCTATTATGTGTGAAAACATATCAGTATTTTTATCAACCCAAGGAACACGGCTGCTGAATGCAAGTTCACTACAGTCCTTTTCATTGATAAAGTTGTAGCAACCGCTGCTGAATGAACATTCACTGCTGGTGCCTGTAGGATAGACCGCTTTATTGTAAATAGTTTCTCTGTGCCTTTCTCTCCTCCTTCTGCTGACTAACCCCACATGCACACACCACCTGATCTCTGAAGCTAACCTGACCTGTGACCCACAGCAGGCTGGCATCAGAGGTCTCCAATTTTTTTAGTTCAGGGGAGAGAGATTTTCCCCCACCTTGATCCTGGAATCACATGGTCTGAACCGCCATCTTCATTCCAAAATCAGCTGGTAAATAGGCTTTCTGAACCCGATCTGCGACCACCCACGTGGTCGGATCCACCCCCCCCCTTTTAGTTTCTCCCCCCTTTGTTGTATGTTTTTGTATGATTTGTTTGTTGGCTTTATTTCATTTTATTTAGAATAGTTAATAGTGATTTACTTGCTAAAGTTGTTGATCATTGATCTATGCTTGAGTTGAATAAATCCTGTTGTAATTTTAAAAGTCGCTGACTGTGATTATTTGTGTATAAGGTTGTAGTTGTGGTTGCCACAGCCAGTGTACGGATTAACCCTTCTCTGTTTGCCATCTGTAGGTGAACAAACCCTCTTTTAGGCTGATCATACTTGGCTCATATTTGGTTATTGGTCCCTGATTCCAGGGTGTTGCCCTGTATTTATTAATTATAATTAATAATTTTGTTGTATTAATATTTCTAGAATATCTTTCATATTCAGCTAATAACCAAACCTGACCCTATGTTGAAAAACCCAACACCGCTATCCTATAAAGCATATGCATGAAGGGATGTTTTATGACCTGGCAAACTAGATGCACCAGTTGGCTCGACTGGCGTAAAGAAAGGAAACACTCTAGAGGAAGAGGAGAGGGAGAGAGATTCAGACCACACACAGACAGACAAAACCAAAACCCACCAAGCACCTCTCACACTCTCAAAAAGGGACAAAATAAACTCAAACACACCAACTGTCACCTCCCTGCCTGCTACTTCTAGTAGGTGTAATAAAATATTAACAACTCTAAACATTCATAAAATATATTTCAAATAATTTATCACCATTGATGAACCCCACAAAGGATATTATAGCATTTAAAAGCATTATTTGGAGGTACAATTGTTGGCAGGCATGCAGGCATGCTTGGCATCAGTGCTCAACTGATTCCTCACCATCAGTCCCTTTAGGGTTAGGTGTTTTTTCTGCAACTTCTTCTTCTTGTGCCACAGTGAAAAAACATCCCCAACCACACTTTTTCCCATTTCTCTGGCATTAATTTTGCTGGACCTGAAAGAATGTCAGGCAAAGATTTTAATTCCCTGTTTTTTTCCCACGTTTTCTACTGACTCACTGGGATGGATATGCTTTCACTTGCAATGGGCTCATCATTCACACATTTCACACAATCACTCTGATCTTCCCATATTGTATATGGTCAGATCTTATCAAACATAAACTAACTCTGGATAAACTTTTTCAGCAAAGTGGCCTGTAAGACACTTCACAATCCAAGCGGTGCACTCTTTTTTATATACAATTTTATACACTAGACACTGAAATGAGTTTATCACAAAGTTTATGTATTTATCATCTCATACATATGCTCAGTTAATTTGTTCCATTCTTAGTGGCCCATAATGTTTAGAAAAAACGCTTATCAAACCACAATAAACTCTATAGGACTTTAAATGGAAACATCTGCAATGTCTTTCTAAGATGTGTTATTTACAGTATAATGAAACTACTCTGGTATATACCTCTATACACTCACCTAAAGGATTATTAGGAACACCTGTTCAATTTCTCATTAATGCAATTATCTAATCAACCAATCACATGGCAGATGCTTCAATGCATTTAGGGGGTGTGATCCTGGTCAAGACAATCTCCTGAACTCCAAACTGAATGTCAGAATAGGAAAGAAAGGTGATTTAAGCAATTTTGAGCGTGGCATGGTTGTTGGTGCCAGACGGGCCGGTCTGAGTATTTCACTCTGCTCAGTTACTGGGATTTTCACGCACAACCATTTCTAGGGTTTACAAAGAATGGTGTGAAAAGGGAAAAACATCCAGTATGCGGCAGTCCTGTGGGCGAAAATGCCTCGTTGATGCTAGAGGTCAGAGGAGAATGGGCCGACTGATTCAAGCTGATAGAAGAGCAACTTTGACTGAAATAACCACTTATTATGCGAGGTATGCAGCAAAGCATTTGTGAAGCCACAACACACACAACCTTGAGGCGGATGGGCTACAACAGCAGAAGACCCCACCGGGTGCCACTCATCTCCACTACAAATAGGAAAAAAGAGGCTACAATTTGCAAGAGCTCACCAAAATTGGACAGTTGAAGACTGGAAAAATGTTGCCTGGTCTGATGAGTCTCAATTTCTGTTGAGACATTCAGATGGTAGAGTCAGAATTTGGTGTAAACAGAATGAGAACATGGATCCATCATGCCTTGTTACCACTGTGGAGGCTGGTGGTGGTGGTGTAATGGTGTGGGGGATGTTTTCTTGGCACACTTTAGGCCCCTTAGTGCCAATTGGGCATCGTTTAAATGCAACCCGGTCCCACTCCCAAGTCGTCACATATGGACGCTTGGTCAAGAGCCATAATCGTCAGTTTGTCACTCACTAGGGATCCCTTTGACATCATAGTTCGACGTATTGAGGGAAGCCCTGTTGTGTCAGTTTTTGATGGTAAAGGCAAGTATGATATTTAAGAGAAAAGACGAAGTAAGGAGGTGATTGGGGTGGATAGAGGGCCAGAACCCGGACCTTGAAGCAGGAGAACAGGGTTCTACCCAAGTCTTTAAAAAGCAACGACAAAGGGCCTTGACCATGCGTCAGACATTTGACGAGTAGGGAGTGAGACTGTGTTGTTAAATGCCACGGCCTACCTGAGCATTGTTTCTGACCATGTCCATCCCTTTATGGCCACCATGTACCCATCCTCTGATGGCTACTTCCAGCAGGATAATGCACCGTGTCACAAAGCTCGAATCATTTCAAATTGGTTTCTTGAACATGACAATGAGTTCACTCTACTAAAATGGCCCCCACAGTCACCAGCTCTCAACCCAATAGAGCATCTTTGGGATGTGGTGGAACGGGAGCTTCGTGCCCTGGATGTGCATCCCACAAATCTCCATCAACTGCAAGATGCTATCCATCAATATGGGCCAACATTTCTAAAGAATGCTTTCAGCACCTTGTTGAATCAATGCCACGAAGAATTAAGGCAGTTCTGAAGGCGAAAGGGGGTCAAACACAGTATTAGTATGGTGTTCCTAATAATCCTTTAGGTGAGTGTATGTGTATATATTTAATCTTTGTTAAGATGGGACAGTTTTAGATCAGAAAAGAGAGAGCGAGAGAATAACATGTGAACAACAGCCAGGGTCAGAGTTGGACCCAGGCTGCTGCGGCAAGGGCTCAACTTTTCATAAACATGCACATCTTTTCATTTCCAAAATCACTCAGGATTTGCAAATAGGCCATTACTTTATTTATTTATTTTTTAAGTTTTAGACCTTCTTTCAGGATTTACATGAGACTTGTTATCTACACACCCGATAACAAACTGTAAACAGAATTTTTTTTATAGTCCTATAAATCCCACCTGGGCAAACTTTTTTCCAGAAAAGATGTCTGACCCGACAGAAACATTTGACTACCATGAAGGTTTTATGCAGAATTCTGATAAACATTTCCCACATGCCCTATCAACCTAGATTTTTTCCAGTTTGCAAGAAATGATTCAAAACATCGTACTCACGTTTTTTAAGTCGTTTGGAACATCCAGCTGGTCACCACCCGGTCCAAAAATCAGGCAGGTTCCCTCTCTCGTTTTACGAGGTGGACTTACAGGTATTTTTATGTGCAGTTTGGACCCAAGCGATCATTAGCGGAGCGTTTGTGTTAAGATCACCTACACGCTTGCAGATGTTTATTGTAGACCAGGACCCTTTGATTAGTAAGTTGATTAGTCCAGAAAGGGACCCCAAACTTCTCTTTCCCGAGCCACATTAACCAGCTCTGACTGGGGGATCCCGAGGTGTTCCCACGCCAGTGTGGAGAGGAGATATAATCTCTCCACCTAGTCCTGGGTCTTCCCCGAGGCCTCCTCCCAGCTGGACGTGCCTGGAACACCTCCCTAGGGAGGTGTCCAGGAGGCATCCTTACCAGATGCCCAAACCACCTCAACTGGCTCCTTTTGATGCTCCTCACAGATGGGCGAACTTCTCACCCTATCTCTAAGGGAGACACCAGCCACCCGCCTAAGGAATGAAAGGGTATGAACAAAAATTGACCGGTAGATCAAGAGCTTTGCCTTACGGCTCAGCTTTGCGTTACGGTGCGGTAAAGTGAGTGCAATACCGCCCCCGCTGCTCTGATTCTCTGGCCAATCTCCTGCTCCAATCTCCCCTTATTCATGAACAAGACCCCGAGGTACTTGAACTCGTTCACTTGGGGTAAGAACTCATTCCCTACTTGGAGTTGGCACTCCACCGGTTTCCTGCTGAGAACCATTGCCATAGATTTAGAGGTGCTAATCCTCATCCCAACCGCTTCACACTCCGCTGCGAACTGATCCAGTGAGAGCTGAAGGTCACGAACCGATGATGCCATCAGGACCTCATCATCTTCAAGAAGCAGTGACCAGATCCCAAGGCCACCGAACTGCAACCCCTCCTCACCACAAGTACACCTCGATATCCTGTCCATGAATATCACAAACAGGATTGGTGACAAAGCGCAGCCCTGGCGAAGGCCAACCCTCACCTGGAAAGAGTCCGACTTACTGCCGAGTACTCGGACACAGCTCTTGCTTTGGATGTACAGGGATTGGATAGCCCTGAGAAGGGCCCCCCTCACCCCATACTCCCGTCCGTTGTTCCACGACCAGGACAAAAACCGCATTGTTGCTCTTTGATCTGAGGTTCAACTATCGGGCGAACCCTCCGTTCCAGCACCTTGGAGTAGACTTTACCGAGGAGGCTGAGAAGTGTGATACCCCTGTAATTGGCAGACACTCTCTGGTCCCCCTTTTTGAATAGGAGAACCACCATCCCAGTCTGCCACTCCTTCGCCACTGTACCCGACTTCCACGCAATGTTAAAGAGACGTGTCATCCAAGACAGCCCCTCCACACCCAAAGCTTTTAGCATTTCTCGGGCGTGTCTCATCAATCCCTGGGGCTTTGCCATTGTGGAGTTATTTGACTACCTCAATGATTTCCACCAGGGAAATTGACGAGAATATCCACCAGCCTCCAGCTCTGCCTCTACTAGAGAGGGCGTGTCAGTCGGATTTAGGAGTTCCTCAAAGTGTTCTTTCTACCGCCCAATTACCTCCCCAGTTGAGGTCAACAGGGTCCCATCCTTACTGTACACAGCTTGGGAGGTTCCCTGCTTCCCCCTCCTGAGGTTGCGGACAGTTCTCCAGAAGCACTTTGGTGCAGACCGAAAGTCCTTCTCTATATCTTTTCTGAACTTCTCCCACACCTGCTGCTTTGCTTCTGCCACAGCAGACCTGTTGGTACCTTGCAACAAATCTCGGAAGGCCTCCCTCTTCAGTTGGATGGCTTCCCTGACCACTGGTGTCCACCACGGTGTTCAAGGGTTACTGCCCCTTGAGGCACCTAAGACCTTGAGACCACAGCTTCATGCTGCTGCTTCAGCAATAGAAGCTTTGAACATTGCCCACTCATGTTCAATGTCCCCGACCTCCACAGGGATGCCAGAAAAGTTCTGCCGGAGGTTTGAGTTGAAGATCTCCAGACGTTCCCAGTTCACACGCACTACCCGTTTGGGCTTACCGGGTCTGTCCAGAGTCTTCCCCCACCTCCTGACCCAACTCACCACCAGATGGTGATCAGTTGATAGCTTCGCCCCTCTCTTCCCCCGCCCCACCCAAAAGATGGAGAGGGGGGTGCCACTTAGCTTTTTTGGGTTGTGCCCGGCCCGGCTCCGTGGCAAACCCGGCCACCAGGCGCTCGCCGGCGAGCCCTCCCTCTGGGCTTGGCTCCAGACTGGGGCCCGGGGCTTCCTCTGGGCAGTGTTTCTCTTTCTCTTCCTTGTTTTTTCATCAGGTGTCTATGAACCATTCTCAGTCTGGCCCCTCACCTGGAACCACTTTTCCATGGGAGACCCTACCAGGAGCACTAGGTTCCAGACAACACGGCCTCCAGGCTCACCTGGGCACGCAAACCTCTCCACGATAAGGTGATGGTTCCCAGAGAGGATTAGTAATCACTGTTTAGCCAAAATTACTTTGACCAAGACTTATTTCTAAGAGTAAATATAATGAGTCCTAAGAAACCTAAAATGTATTTCTCACACCTGACTTCCTTGAATCCTTCCATTTCCAGTCAGCAGGCTTAGCCTTAGGAACATGTGGACACACCCCTTCGAACAGCTCAATTAGTAATGGAGAAGAGGACCACAGCAACCGGAGCCTTCCTTTGTCCAGAAAACATGCTGGAAACACAATCTTCCTATTTTCTGAAAATGTTCACCCAGTCCATCAGAAACATGAGCTGTGCACTGTAATGAGTCTTTCCGCATGTGTGAAAACACACAAAAAAACAATGAGCCTTTTGTTCCAACCATCCAAGCAAACAGAATGGGTGCCGTGGTCTCAGAGATCTGCATTCCATCTTTAGTCCTTGTTGGTGACCCAGTGTTCCTTCTGCATCTCACTCATTGTTGTTTGTTTGAGCTTGGTGTAACGTGTGTGGTCGGGTGTGTGAAGGATGACTCTTGAGATCACTTCTTTTCCACAATTTATTGGCTCGCACATCCTCAGCGGTGCAAGACGCGACTGAGCACTTCATGTATTCAAAATACATTACAAACACATTACTCCAACATCACATGAGTTACTTTGCTCATAGTGTACATAGTGTTCATAGAAAGCCATTAACACTGTTCAGAAAATACTAAATATTAAATGCAACAATTACATAAAAACAGTACATAGGTTTCCTTAAAACAACATAGCCTAACATAACAGCGACACCTGGTGGTCTGAATTAAAAGTGTGTGTGGGAGGTGACAGAGACAACAAAAGTTACATTAATAAACAGAAGGAAAACACATACCTGCAGAACACAATGCACACATCAATTACCCCCTGGCCTCCTCTTACATTACCTCTGCTTCCTAAACATACAAAAATACAGCGTTTACTCAAGTGACAAGACGCTGACAAGCTACATAGGTAACATGACACGGCCCGCCTGCCGTGGTAAAACTGGCGCTAGAAAGTTAAAATGAAAACACTGATAAAACGTATTTTAACGGTCACACTAATACAAAACTGCTATGAGACATAACCATATTGACATTGCACAATTTGTGTTTAAAGTTATTACGTAAATGGTTCAATTTCCAAAGAAAACAGTACATAAACCCAGCAGCACTTTTCCACACAACTTATCCTCAGCGGTGCAAGACGCGACTGAGGGAGACGAGCACTACGGAAGCTTAGGAGGTACAAAAGGGGTAGTGTGCAGCTAAGGACATTTCTACAGGAAAAAATAGCAAAAATAAATATAAATAAAAAATAACTCAATGAGATAAAATTCACAAATATTCAATAAAATCATAAATAAATAAAATTCACAGATGCACATTTGGAAATAAGAATTATTAAAGTGCATTTTTAACTCCGTTGACCTCCGTTACACCGGCATGCTATAGGAGGGAGGGCACATTTTCACATCTCGCTCATAAGGTTGGTTTCTTCAGACAGTGTGCCAACACTGTCCCCCCTCTTCTTCTCGTCCTGGGATTTTGTGTTGGTCTCTAAAGAGCAGTGAGCAGCCTACACTCCTGAAGAGTCCTCAGCCATGGGCCTCAGCTAGGTGATTTGGGTTGTGAACGGAGGGTCCGAAGTTGCTGTACAATGAATTACATTTATATAGCGCTTTATCATACAAACTCAAAGCGCTTCACAGTGAAGTGGGGGGGACTCACCTCAACCACCACCAATGTGTAGCGCCCACCTGGGTGATGCACGGCAGCCATTTAGCACCAGAACACTCACCACACATCAGCTTGAGGCAGAGAAACATTGAGCCAATTACTAGATGGCCAGGTTGGAAGTTTTTCCATGACACCGGGGAGCCCCCTGCTCTTTGCAAGAAGTGCCATGGGACCTTTAATGACCACAATTAGTCAGGACCCCGGGTTAACGTCTCATGCGAAGGACGGCAGCTCCTACAGCGTACTATCCCCATCACTGCACTAGGATCTTATTATTAGGACCAGAGGGAAGACTGCCACCTAGTGGCCCACCAACACCACTTCCAGCAGCAACTTAGTTTTTCCAGGAGGTTTCCCATCCAGGTACTGGCCAAGCCCAAACCTGCTTAGCTTCAGTCTATCAACAGTAGCAGGATTTGCATTGGTATGGCTGCTGGCACGCTGTACGGCTCTGGAATGAGTTTGCGATGGCTGGTCTGGACCGACATAGCCTACAGCTACAAGCTCAGAAGCTTACAGCTGTTTCGGTGGACAGCATCTGGTAAAGGCCTTGATATCGCCTCTGCTTCTAATGATGTCTCCTATGGTCCTTAATGAATCTCTTGGCTTCAGATTGTGGAGCAGAGCTGTGGCTCTGGCTTGCAGGGTACTTTTCAGTTGTGAATGTAATGTCACACGCACATGTGGAAAAGCACCATTATAAGTGCTTTCACCAATTAAAGTCTTGTTTCATCACAACATTTTGGGCTTTCCAGTTACAGTGCTACAGCACCAGCACTCTGTGAGGGGCTGATGACAGCTGGAATGTCTCACCTTTCAGTTAGTGGGGCTTTGACCAATGACCTGGTTTCCTGTTTAGCAGAGGGAAAACTTCAACACATTTAATGTTCACAACATGAAGGCAGTATTTCTTTCCTTCACGTGGTGTAATTTCATTGAATTCAATCACAGGATCACTACAAACTGTAAATAGCCCTTTATGTCAGTGAAAGCAGTCAGGTTTGTCAGTCCAAGTCATTCTGTTAAGTGCACTGAGATTATCACCATGAATCATGGAAGAGAGAGATTTGTATTAAGTTATTCCTACTAAGCTCATCACCTTTTCCTCCATCTATCCGTCCGTCCATCGTCAACCGTTTATCCTGCGTACAGGGTCGCAGGGGCACTGGAGCGAGAGGTGGACAGGTTCCCTGGACAGGTTACCAGTCCATCACAGGGCACACAAACACAAACAGCCACTCACAGTCACAGTCACAATTCAGCGTCACCAGTGAACCTAGCCTGCATGTCTTTGGCCAGTGGGAGGAAACCGGAGCACCTGGAGAGAACACAGAGATGGGGAGAACATGCCAACTCCACATAGAAAGGCCTGGGATGACCAAGGTTCGAACTCTGAACCTGTTGTGAGGCAACAGTGCTAACCACTGCACCACCGTGCCAACCTTTTTCAATTTTATTTAATGGTTATTGGTTTTGGAACAGATTGGATGGTGTTTGCGAGAAAGATTTGCCCTCTGCTGTGATCACATGTCCCAGATATGTCACTTGTGTTGAGCAACTCGAAATTCTGGATTATAATAATAATAATATTCATTGCATGTTTGATACCAACCTTCTTTTACATCTCTTTTTGTATTAAACTGCCTTATCTCTTCTCTCCTGGGCTCATTTTAACTTTGTGATGTTAGTGAAATGGCTCTAGCAGTCCTTGTGATAGCCAGTGTGAGCTGACATAGCAGCAGAGTTTCCAACTTGTATCTTCACACTGCCCCTTCAGCAACAAGACCCTCTTTTTCATGATATTTCTATAGAAACCCATCATGTGTCTCTTAAAGGAATGTTGGGTCCATTTGTCTTTGCATGCACGCAGCACCCTGTTTCATTTATAGATGACTCCCAGTGTTTCCCATATGTTCATTTATTTGTGGCGGCCTGCCACAATCTCAATGCTGACTGCCACAGATTGATTTTTTTTTTCTTACTAAGCCTATTTAGAATTGTATTTGATTGCAGAGCACCATAGCGCATTCGTGCAGCTCACCCGTCCCTCTCTCGCTCTCTCTCCCTCGTGGAACACCGCTGCACAAATCTGTCCAACACAACACTGTCAGTGTCGGAGACCCAGCTTTCAAGAAGTTATTAGCCAGCATGCAAGGAGCCTAGCTAATAAGGACAGCTAAGTTAATGTTAGAATGCAGCTGGATTTTCGAGGCTAGCACGCTGTGTATATAGCTGGTAGTCAACACCGCCACAGTTACACTGTCATTCTGTGGGAAACACTGACTCCTCCACCATCACTCCAACCAGGGTGGTGAGAAACTTTGGTCTCATGATTGATGACCTGCTGTCCTTTTCAGACCATGTTGCTGCTGTCTCTTGGTCGTACCGCTTTGCTCTATACAACATAAGAAAAATCAGGCCCTACCTCACTCAGTACCCACTGATGCCATACGTGCTATTAGCTCTTACTAGTATTTATTGCTGCCCTTACTAACTAGGTATTGTCAGTTGTAGATCTCATGCTGTATTGATGCTCTTGATTCTTGTATGTTGTTCCTCAATCTTAAGTCGCTTTGGATTAAAGCGTCTGCCTAATGAATAACTGTAAATGTAGATGTGATGCTAGCAAACATCTTTAACAAAAAGATGGACAGGTGAAGTTCCCAAGCAATACAATAGAACTAAATTTTGGGATTTCATATATATTACGCGAATATTTCATGAAAACTTTTAAGGGACAATTTTATGATAGAAGATTTGTTGAAAACTGTAGAAGTTGTTATCCAAAAACTGGGTCCTCCCTCGATGGTGATGGTCTAAATACACGAAAGCTCTTTTATTCACCCCATAGGGGCCTGAGTTCCTTGAATCCTTCCATTTCCAGTCAGCAGGCTTAGCTGAAAGCACATGAGCACACGCCTCTTCAAACAGCTCAGATAGTAATGGAGAAGAGGAAAAGGCAAAAAGCCTCCCCTTTTCTTTCAATTTCCCAACTGTCCTCATTTTACAGTTTCAAAATGTTCACCCCCGCCTGTGTGAAAACAATAGAAAACACATTTAGAAATCACACAAATAAAACAATGAGCCTCTTGTGCAACCCAATCCAAATGGGTACCGTGACCTTGAAGATCTGGGTTCCATTGTTGAGTCCTTGTTGAATCCAAACATATGACATTTATAGATAGATGTTGGGCGTGTCGCTGGACAGCTGGGCTTGTGTTGGAGGTAGACATGGAGGGAGGGAGAGAGGGGAGAAAAAGAGTATTTATGCAGGTGCAGATCTGATGATATGTACTTACAGCGATGGCTTTCTACAAAGTGATCTGTGTGGCGACTCTGCTGACTCTCCTGACACAAGGTAAGAACCCTCCTCACTGATTTAGTACAAAATGAGTAATTTGAAAACATGTATTTTTTCAAAATGGTATACTAATTGTGAAAAACATTGCAATAACCACTACGTGTAGTTTTTTTAACTTCATGCTTCATGTCTCTTTTGTCTATTAAAGTTTGTGTTTATTGCAAAACGTTGTTTAATGTGATTCTAATTTAGTTTCACCCCACAGTAACATTTATGAAGTTACAGTAAATCTATGCACCCTGTTGCACACCTGTGATTTGTGCTTCTGATTGACAAGACATCATGAAACAGACACAAAATCTTCCACTTGCAGAACATTCTTAAATAAATATTAAAAAGTTTTAAGTTGATCCAGATTTTAGATCTTTCATTAAGTGATAAGCCCCATCTTCAGGACCCGCTGAAGTCTATAAGATTATTCCTGATTGGTGTGAATGCTGGAATAATATTCTTCTACACAAGTCTAGAGTACCATCATGTGTTGGATTTTACAATCAGAATGTGTTACCTAGAATGTTGTATTTGCAAAGTACAGAAGTCGGAGAGAAAGTTATTAGAAGCCTGGATAGTGCTGTCAAAATCCTGAAATGTAACTACAAACACCTGAGTGCAGGGGAGGTGTCCTCTGTGATGCTGTACAATAACCTCACGAATCAGGACAACCGCATTCCTTTTCAACAGAGATGCAAGATATAATGGTAAATAAGACAGGAGAGCACTGCAATAATTATCAACAACACCAGGTCATGGAAACTGGCCAGCTACAGCGCACACGCAGTGTGATACACACAAGCACATACACACAATCAAACAGGTGCTCAGCGGCAACCTGACCCCCAAATGATAAAACGTAACCCATACATTTAACCAAATCTCTTGAAAAAACACTTGTACTCCCCTGTTTGAATTGCATTTGACGAGCTTTACGTTGAGCAAAATCTTCTACAATGTCATTAGTAAAAAATCCAATAGATTCTAGTTTGGGAGCTATGCGACCCTCTCCTCCTTTCTCTTTCTGCAACAATTTTTATGTTTATATTTGATCAAATAGAAGCTTAAGATTGGGAAACAATACACCTATAGAGACTCTGTGACCACAACTTGGCCAAAGAGCCCGGATGACACAGGCAGACCTGGCTGCCCAGAGATGACAGGCTGTGTTAGCTCTGTCCACAGACACAGGTGGAGACAGACCGTGTCGGCTCAGATCATGAGCAAGGCCCTGACCTCCTACCTGCTCCCTGGGTGCTGCACTATGTCTGCCCAGTGCTCCTAATTACAATGAGTTACATGCAGAAAACAAATTCTGCATGCGTTGCACTGTGTCTAATTCTGACAACTAAAGTTCATTATATTATAGAAAATACTCCACATTTGTAATACATTATACAGTGAGGAAAATAAGTATTTGAACACCCTGCTATTTTGCAAGTTCTCCCACTTAGAAATCATGGAGGGGTCTGAAATTGTCATCGTAGATGCATGTCCACTGTGAAAAAAAAACACTCCAGAAATCACAATGTATGATTTTCTAACTATTTATTTGTATGATACAGCTGCAAATAAGTATTTGAACACCTGAGAAAATCAATGTTAATATTTGGTACAGTAGCCTTTGTTGAGGTCAAACGTTTCCTGTAGTTTTTCACCAGGTTTGCACACACTGCAGGAGGGATTTTGGCCCACTCCTCCACACAGATCTTCTCTAGATCAGTCAGGTTTCTGGGCTGTTGCTGAGAAACACGGAGTTTGAGCTCCCTCCAAAGATTCTCTATTGGGTTTAGGTCTGGAGACTGGCTAGGCCACGCCAGAACCTTGATATGCTTCTTACAGAGCCACTCCTTGGTTATCCTGGCTGTGTGCTTCGGGTCATTGTCATGTTGGAAGACCCGGCCTCGACCCATCTTCAATGCTCTAACTGAGGGAAGGAGGTTGTTCCCCAAAATCTCGCAATACATGGCCCCGGTCATCCTCTCCTTAATACAGTGCAGTCGCCCTGTCCCATGTGCAGAAAAACACCCCCAAAGCATGATGCTACCACCCCCATGCTACACAGTAGGGATGGTGTTCTTGGGATGGTGCTCATCATTCTTCTTCCTCCAAACACGGTTAGTGGAATTATGACCAAAAAGTTCTATTTTGGTCTCATCTGACCACATGACTTTCTCCCATGACTCCTCTGGATCATCCAAATGGTCATTGGCAAACTGAAGACGGGCCTTGACATGTGCTGGTTTAAGCAGGGGAACCTTCTGTGCCATGCGTGATTTCAAACCATGACGTCTTAGTGTATTACCAACAGTAACCTTGGAAACGGTGGTCCCAGCTCTTTTCAGGTCATTGACCAGCTCCTCCCGTGTAGTTCTGGGCTGATTTCTCACCTTTCTTAGGATCATTGAGACCCCACGAGGTGAGATCTTGCATGGAGGCCCCAGTCCGAGGGAGATTGACAGTCATGTTTAGCTTCTTCCATTTTCTAATGATTGCTCCAACAGTGGACCTTTTTTCACCAAGCTGCTTGGCAATTTCCCCGTAGCCCTTTCCAGCCTTGTGGAGGTGTACAATTTTGTCTCTAGTGTCTTTGGACAGCTCTTTGGTCTTGGCCATGTTAGTAGTTGGATTCTTACTGATTGTATGGGGTGGACAGGTGTCTTTATGCAGCTAACAACCTCAAACAGGTGCATCTAATTTAGGATAATAAATGGAGTGGACATTTTGAAGGCAGACTAACAGATCTTTGAGAGTCAGAATTCTAGCTGATAGACAGGTGTTCAAATACTTATTTGCAGCTGTATCATACAAATAAATAGTTAAAAAATCATACATTGATTTCTGGATTTTTTTTTTTTAGATTATGTCTCTCACAGTGGACATGCACCTACGATGACAATTTCAGACCCCTCCATGATTTCTAAGTGGGAGAACTTGCAAAATAGCAGGGTGTTCAAATACTTATTTTCCTCACTGTAGGTAGTATTCCCATTCATACTAAATAAATCATTACACACATTAGCAATATGAGGTTTATTGTAATTCTAAATAAAATTGACATGGAAAAAGTCCTTTAGCTACTTCTTCATGCAAATTAAAGCCAGCAATGCAGTTTAGTATCATCTTTTCAACAATCCTTAAAATATTCCACATCTTTCACACATTTGTATTATTTGTATATACTTTTCAAGCCAGAAATCCAGTTTAGCACAAGCTAAGTAGTTAAGTTCAATGGTACTTGATTGGACCGTTAAAGGCACTGAATTTATTTTAACACAGACATGTAATTCTGCAACTTAAAGCCACCTTAAAAAAGAAACTCTCTTATTCTTTTCAGTCTGTCCTTGTAGTAAGAGTTTTTTGTAAGCATGCAAACTAAGGAATATTTGTGGATTTAATTTAAGACATGTATGAGAAGTTTTTTTTTATTCAGGGACATGTGGATAAATCACATAAACAGATGGACCACAGCAATTTTCACCTGTTTAAAGGAATGTTTGAAGTCACTGTACCGACACTGTGTGACAAGATTTCTTTGCAAAACTTTACCTGAGGAGAAGAAGAACATCTGTTCACAGAATGAGCCCTCCTCCATGTCACAGCAAATAATGTTTTGACTGAATAGCAGAAACTGGGAAAATATAAGGAGTCAGTTTCTGTAACTGTAAAATTATTTTTCAATTATTTTATTTTTGAGACAATCATTGTGTTTGAATGATTTTAGTAAGAAATGTTAAGAGTGATGACAAACATCCTGACATAAATATCACATCAATATAGCAAAAACATCAGTAAATATAAACACAATTTCTGTATCAAATATTGTTTGTTTTGTGTTTTCAGAGTCTCACTCACAACTGAATGGTAAGTCAAAGTTTCTACTCTCTTTTTTACTTCCTGTCTGTCACTGGAACGTTTTAGACATATTTCTATTCTTCTTATTTTCCTATTTTGTCTTTGTCTCTCTCCTCAGTGTGTGGTCTGCCAACACTCAACACCAGGATTGTCGGAGGAGATGTGGCCCCTGCAGGCAGCTGGCCCTGGCAGGCCAGTCTGCGAACCTCAGAGCCCCACATCTGTGGAGGATCCCTCATTAACAATCAGTGGGTGCTGACTGCTGCTCAATGCTGCACCAGGTAAGCAGTAAGGGTAGGGCAATGATTTAGCTTTTTTTAGCTTTGTGAACTGGTTACTTGTGAAACAATCTGGTCATAAACGTCTCCAAGTCCATTCTCACATCACATGTTGCTAATCGGACTGTAAACATGGGGTGCAGCTCAAGTCTGTTGTTTGTCTTTTCTTTTTTTTTACTGATCGACACGCCCCTTTATCGTATAGCCGTTATTGATTGGACAGCTGATCGTACTGATCTGATTCATCGCAACACTGTTTTCATGAAGACAAATAGTCCTTTCTAAACTCAAGTGTATCACTGCCAAGTTTTATATGCGATTCGTTTAATGATTTGCCGTCTTGTTAAAATGTTTTCGCTGTCAGTCTGAACAACAAAAGCAGAACAAACAACTTTCTTCATTTATTAGAAAGATTTTTCTTTTCTGTTATTTCCCCAATTAACTTAGCTTATTATCGAGACAATTAAAGTCAGAGAGAGTCAGTCAGCAAGAAACACTTTCTACATCATTTAGCGTCATTTCCATTCAGTCATGTGTAAGGCAGATCATTCCTGAGAGTTTAGTCCAAATATAGACGACAATAAATCTAGAATTAAAGACTCAGAAGAAGCAAACACAGGAGGGAAAAAACCTGTTGATGTTACAGATGTTTTTCGGTCCAGAAAAGTTCTGTTGGTCTCCACCTAAACAGATGCAAAGAACATGGACTACATGTGCAGACTGGAGTACTAATCAAGAATTTGAGGGAAAAACTTATGGAATTAGGACATTAGGACTTCAGGCCATGAAAAAGTATACTGAGCATGTTAGGGTTAATAATGACTAAGATGAGGGAATCATTTTTATTATTATGAAACAAATTACTAACTTGTGAGTATTTGAATCTCCCTGTTTTAACATCTAACAAGCTCCATACAAACTAGATGGACTAGTGTCTGCTGAAATGTTCTTGACTACAGTTCTGCTTTTCATGTCTTTGCACTGTTTTTTCTCTTCTGATAACTCAGACAAGGCGTAGGCACGAGAACTCTGACTGTGGTTCTGGGTCTCCAGAGTCTACAGGGAACAAACCCCAATCAAGTGTCTCGGGCAGTATCACAGATCATCATTCATCCCAACTTTAACCCTGGAACTTTTGAAAACGACATCTGCCTCCTGAAGCTCTCCTCACCGGTGACATTCAACGCCTACGTCCAGCCCGTCTGCCTGGCAGCCACAGGCAGCACCTTCTACAAGGGCACTGTCTCCTGGGCCACCGGCTGGGGCAATGTTGGAACTGGAGGTGGGTCAGAAAACCTGGATTACATTTATTTTCAGAGATAGTGTAAATACAGTGGTGTCAACAACTGTGTTTTTCAGTGCAAAAATGCAGTCCCCCCTTTACCCAGGGGAGAAACAAATCATTCCTGTTACTGTGTGCAGGGATCCTTTTATCATGATTTGTCTGTGACATTAACTGGAGGAACTGGAGGTTGTCTGGAGGTGGGTCAAAAAGGACCTGGATTACATTTGTTTTCAAAAATGATCTAATTACAATAGTGGCAATAACTATGTTGTCTCAGAATTCATTGAGTGCTAAGCAGGTTTGAGCCCAAACACACAACACTGGAGAGCTGATATCAGTTTGCAATGTCAAACAAAGGTTATAATCTGTTACACAAATCTAAATCCAAATAAAACTGGTAAATGCAACCACACAGAGACAAGCAGAACTCTCAACATACTACAGTGACCGGACAGGAACTGAACAGAACTAAAAAACATTTATTCAAGAGCAAACAAGCATTGTGGGGCACAACCAGGTGGCACACATCAGGTAATCAGGATAAGGGAGACTCTCCCCCCCCCCACACACACACACACACATAGGCAGGGAGATACAGATGTCACACATATGAGCCACAGGGCCTGGACTACAAAACACGGCAACTGGCTTATCAAAGTAACTTTATGAGTAACTTTGTGACGTGAGGTGTAACTTCCAGATTAACCCGTACTACGAAAGGTGGAGAGGTTTTACCTGAGGTCTGCTGCCATGACAATTTATGTTGAATCTCTAAGCTTCTCAGAACAGGTTATCTTTGTGGTTAACGTGGAGTTGCCCTATTTATGTGGACTAAACTCCACGTTAGTAGTGTTAATGATAATTATTCATACATTCACATTTTGTGTCGTACCCATGATGCATCAAATATGTGGTATTCAAAACAAAATACTCTCTTCTGACCATGTCATTAGGACAAATTTCCATAAAAATACATTTTTGTCTTGAGTGTTATACTGTTGATGTGTTATATTATATCTATTATCTAAAGATATAGTTTCCCTTGATGGCATCGCCCTGGCCTCCAGCACCACTGTGAGGAATCTTGGAGTTATCTTTGATCAGGACATGTCGTTTAAGTCCCACATTAAGCAAATTTCAAGGACCGCCTTTTTTCACCTACGTAATATTGCGAAAATCAGGAACATCCTGTCTAAAAATGATGCAGAAAAACTAGTCCATGCATTTGTTACTTCTAGGCTGGATTACTGCAATTCCTTATTATCAGGCTGCTCGAAAAAGTCCATTAAGACTCTTCAGCTGATCCAGAATGCTGCAGCACGTGTTCTGACAGGAACCAGGAAAAGAGATCATATTTCTCCTGTTTTAGCTTCTTTGCATTGGCTTCCAGTAAAATCCAGAATAGAATTTAAAATCATTCTTCTTACCTACAAAGCTCTTAATGGTCAGGCACCATCTTATCTTAAAGAGCTCATAGTACCTTACTACCCCACCAGAGCACTGCGCTCCCAGAATGCAGGGTTACTTGTGGTTCCTAGAGTCTCCAAAAGTAGACTAGGAGCCAGAGCGTTCAGCTATCAAGCTCCTCTCCTGTGGAACCAGGTTCCAGTTTGGGTTCAGGAGGCAGACACCATCTCCACATTTAAGAGTAGGCTTAAGACTTTCCTCTTTGATAAAGCTTATAGTTAGGGCTGGCTCAGGTAGTCCTGAACCATCCCTTAGTTATGCTGCTATAGGCCTAGACTGCCGGGGGATTTCCCATGATGCACTGAGCTCCTCTCTCCTCTTCATCTCTTTCTTACATGTTTCTAACTCTACTACTTCCCTCTCCTGTAGTTTGCTGCTCTCTCGTCCCTCTCCTCTTTCCGTCTGTTGCTCTCTGCAGGTGTTTCTGGCTCTGGAGCTGTGGGGTCTAGATCTGTGGTTGCGAGCTTCCTGCTGCCGCCACTGCTACAATTATTATTAATCCTACTATTATTATTAATTTTACTAGAATTATCAATAACATTGTTTATTTTCTGTCTGCACCACAACCACTTTTACCTTTTATGCAGTTCTATGTGGATATTGTGTTGGATCACCCCCTCGTCCTCTTTCGCTATCCAACGCCGGCCACCAAACCTGAGTCACAGTTCCGGCCGAGGTCTTTCTACCTCCTAAATGGGAGTCTTTCCTTGCCTCTGTCACCAAGTGTTCATAATAATAGATGGTACAATCTAGACCTGCTATATATATAAAAAGTGAATGAGATAACTTTTGTAATGAATTGGCGCTATATAAATTTAATTTGAAGTACTGCAAGTGTTTTGAAGTTTGGTGGCGGACCTCCCCTTTGGTTTAACGCTACTCATTGTACCTTTAATGGGCTAAGACATAGAAAAACAGCTGGCATGGTCCTTTGGGTTCAAGTAGGGACAATGTTTGCTTGATCCATAGAGGAACATCTGGCAATACTTGAGGTGTGCCACAGATCACTGATGTATTTATTGAACTCCCATTTTGTTTGAAACCATTTCAAAACATGTGAACACTTGTTTATTAAACTAAATTTGTGTCTCTTTAGTGTCCCTGCCTTTCCCACAAAACCTAATGGAGGTGCAGCTGCCGATTGTTGGAAACAGAGAGTGTACCTGTACCTACGGATTGAGTTTGATCACAAACAACACGATGTGCGCCGAGTTAAATGTTGGAGGGAAGGGCATCTGTCAGGTGATCAGTTTTACTCCTGTGTTCGAGTCTGATTTTACCTTCCGCAAAGATTCCTTCTCCTAAATGTTTCTTTCCGTAAAGGGGGATGGAGGAGGTCCGCTGGTGAGCAAGCAGGGCGGTCGCTGGATCCAGGGGGGAATCACGAGTTTCCTCAGTAATAAGGGCTGCGCAGTGCCTAATATCCCATCAGGCTACACCCGAGTGTCCCAGTATCAGTCCTGGATCAACAGCCAGATCACCATCAACCAGCCGGGCTTCATCACCTTCACCTCCACAGGGACCGACGGTGACCTCAGCGTCACCTGTCCTGCCCTGCCACCACCCATAGCCCAAGGTAAGTTTTGCCCCAGAAAGCTTATATTAGATACTTTTCTTCTTCTTCTAACAAACAGTTTCATGTTTCGTTTCAGAATCTGTTTGAATGTAGATGTGTTCATTTACTGTTTTGCCCAATGAAGTTCATTTAATGGTGATGCGTTCACAAATTGTTGTACAGAATGAAGTTCATGGCAACACCATGGTTGTTAAAATAATAATGTTATACCATTGAGATCACAGGAGTGAGTCTCGCTCACAACTAGATGCTGAGTCACAGTTTTACTGCTAACTTTTTAACTTGTTCTCCATCTACCATTTGGACGTTTCAAACATTTTGTTAGACATAAACTTTGTAAACCCTGAGCAAGACACTTAACCCCTCGTTGCTCCAGAGGCGTGCAACCTCAGACATATATAGCTTTTTTAAGTCGCTTTGGATAAAAGCATCAGCTAAATGTAACATAATCATTATTGTTTGTATTTGCTGTCAACCCTGGATTGTTCATCCTGTGTCTTTATTGTCCCCCTCCTCAGTGTGTGGTCAGCCTACGCTCAACACTAAGATTGTTGGAGGACTGGTGGGCTCTGCAGGCAGCTGGCCCTGGCAGGCCAGTCTGCAAAGCTCTGGAACCCACTTCTGTGGAGGAACCCTCATTAACAATGACTGGGTGCTGACAGCTGCTAACTGCATCACAAGGTAACTAGTGAGGATAGGGTCGAGATAAAAAACTACTTGCCACGCAGTCCTGTAAACAGCCTGCCTAAGGCAGTGTTTCCCAACCTTCCCCACCTAGACCTACTCGAATCTGAATGATTTTATCATTCATTACCATTCAAGGATAAAATCTGGATTGTTTCAAGCTGTGGTGATTGGAATCAAGCAGACAATGCCTCCTTTTTGAGGGGTCACCAGCCAACAAGGTTTGGAATAACTGCTCTAAGAGGCAGAGATGAAAATGAATAAGAGGCAACCTAAGCCTAAATCACACGACACGTTTTAAGCCCACTTTCCCAGTCGGTAAGCTTGGCAACCGTCAGGCTGTCATCAGGGGTAAATCAGCCACTCATTACGTGTGAACTACTCGAAGACCCATCTGAACAGCTCCTTGACCCGATGTGTCAGCGATGCGTCACGGAAGCATCACTGACACATCGGTGGAGGAGTATCTGGAGGAGTTCAGCCGACATCCACATCCAGCCAATGAGAGCAGGCAGTTACTTTTTCATTTCAAAACACTTTCATCTCCATCTCTCGCTGTAGCTCAGACATCCCTACCTGTTTGTGCTAATCCATTCTTTCACCCAGATTCTTTGTCTTTGTAATTACCATCTTAATAATAACAGCTGTTTTGTCTGTAGGTTTGCGTCATTTCCCATTTCCCGTTTGTTTTCTTGACAAATCGTGGTTTGGAGACCAGCGTCGGGTGACACAGCCGCAGTCCACTCGTGTAATGTGTGACCCCCTCTCACCGATCAGTCACGTAGTGTGAACGTCACAACGACTTCAAGACTCCCATCACAAGACAGCCGACGCTGAAAGTCATGTAGTCTGCATGAGTTTAGTCTGCATTTTAGAGTTAATTTCTGCCCTATGCAGCTCTAGAGCTAACCAGAAGAGAGAATACCAATGTCCCCTAAACTTTTTGAAAGCATGTGTAAACAAGTGTTCTTTTTACGTGGCAAAAACCCCTTGGTGTCAGTTTGTAACGCACTGGGGGAAGCCCTGTAGCTTCATTTATGAAAGCTAAAAACAGGTGACTGGAGACTATTGAACATAAGTGAAGTCATGAAAGTAACGTCGTTATTTCAACCCAAGCAATGACGTTTTCCTAAACCTAACCAAATTGTGATCTTTAACAAACTGAAACACAAGTTCCATTTTGAACTTCATTTGATTTGTATACTTGGAGATTGCTTTGTTGTAAAAAAAATTTGATAAGGCAGAATGAGGTAGAAATGAATCCTTAGTTTTCTGGAATTCTCGACTGCAACAAATGCAAAGAACATGGACTGTATGTGCAGACTGAATGGAAAATTATTAATTTTAGAAACAATTTCCATAATTAGGTCTTGAGGTCATGAAAAAGTTAATTGAGCACATGAATGACTAAGGATGATGGGAATGATATCTCCCTGTTGCCACATCTATCTTTTGTTTCTCTTCTCATAACCTCAGCACAGGCGTAGGCACGAGAACTCTGACTGTGGTTCTGGGTCTCCAGAGTCTACAGGGAACAAACCCCAATCAAGTGTCTCGGGCAGTATCACAGATCATCATTCATCCCAACTTTAACCCTGGAACTTTTGAAAACGACATCTGCCTCCTGAAGCTCTCCTCACCGGTGACATTCAACGCCTACGTCCAGCCCGTCTGCCTGGCAGCCACAGGCAGCACCTTCTACAAGGGCACTGTCTCCTGGGCCACCGGCTGGGGCAATGTTGGAACTGGAGGTGGGTCAGAAAACCTGGATTATATTTATTTTCAGAGATAGTGTAACTACAGTGGTGTCAACAACTGTGTTTTTCAGTGCAAAAATGCAGCTCCTCTTTTACCCAGGGGAGAAACAAATCATTCCTGTTACTGTGTGCAGGGATCCTTATATCATGATTTGTCTGTGACATTAACTGGAGGAACTGGAGGTTGTCTGGAGGTGGGTCAAAAAGGACCTGGATTACATTTGTTTTCAAAAATGATCTAATTACAATAGTGGCAATAACTATGTTGTCTCAGAATTCATTGAGTGCTAAGCAGGTTTGAGCCCAAACACACAACACTGGAGAGCTGATATCAGTTTGCAATGTCAAACAAAGGTTATAATCTGTTACACAAATCTAAATCCAAATAAAACTGGTAAATGCAACCACACAGAGACAAGCAGAACTCTCAACATACTACAGTGACCGGACAGGAACTGAACAGAACTAAAAAACATTTATTCAAGAGCAAACAAGCATTGTGGGGCACAACCAGGTGGCACACATCAGGTAATCAGGATAAGGGAGACTCTCCCCCCCCACACACACACACACACACATAGGCAGGGAGATACAGATGTCACACATATGAGCCACAGGGCCTGGACTACAAAACACGGCAACTGGCTTATCAAAGTAACTTTATGAGTAACTTTGTGACGTGAGGTGTAACTTCCAGATTAACCCGTACTACGAAAGGTGGAGAGGTTTTACCTGAGGTCTGCTGCCATGACAATTTATGTTGAATCTCTAAGCTTCTCAGAACAGGTTATCTTTGTGGTTAACGTGGAGTTGCCCTATTTATGTGGACTAAACTCCACGTTAGTAGTGTTAATGATAATTATTCATACACACCACTTAATAAAATATTTTTAGATATTCAGTGTGAGACAGGAAATATTTGTAAAAAACCTACACATCATGCATCAAATATGTGGTATTCAAAATAAAAAAGTACTTTCTTCTAGATAGATAAACTTTATTGTCATTTCACCTGGTATTTCAATACGCAGAGAAACGAAAAGTTGTTTCTCATCAGCTACTTTTGTAGTGCAAAAGGACAATAAGAAATAAATAACCCAGTTAAAATAACCTAAAAACACATTCCTAAAAATAGGAGACCTTGTCTTTAGGATAAATTTACATAAAATAATACATTTTTGTCTTGAGTGTTATACTGAATGACATTCAACTAGGGTACTTTCATATCAATCAGAATAAAAATGTATTACTTGCTTTAGTTTTGATTATAACTCATATAAATGCATAGATGACACTTAAATGCATCAGACAAAGGACTTGTCTCTGTATTTGTCTCATTAGACCGATTTGACACAAGTGACCACCATATTTTATTACAGAGACTGGAACATTTCATTGGCATTAGAGGAACCGCTCTAAGCTGGTTTAAGTCCTATTTATCAGATCGATCTCAGTTTGTACGTCTTAACGATGAATCCTCCATGTACACCAAAGTTAAGTGCAATTTATACTTCTGCTTCAAATCGACGGCATAGGTTACACAGAGGCTACGCCGTCGCCTGACGTGCACCTCCTCCAAAATGTAACTACACATCATGTTGACGAGGACCGTAAGCTCTGTGATTGGTTGGCTGGGTAGCCTCGCAATGCCTCCGAGCCGGACGGAAGTACCCCACGCTTTGAAGTAACATTTACTGCCGGCCAAAACGGCAGCTGTAACACAGTGAATCAATATATTTGACCGTCGCAATCCGAGCGAAATGACTCGTTTCGCTATCAGAATGTGATCCTTTCAGTCAGTAACATTTGAAAATGCTACACCGGCCATACGTATACAATTTTACCCCCATTTACGTTAGCGGAGTGCTAAAATGGAAGTTAACCTACTTGGCCGGCAAGAGTCAAAGCAGTGGACGCTGTAGTGCTCCTGCTGACTAGCGTTTGGGGGCGGAATTGCAGAATGACGGACACACCTATGCACAAGTATAAATGCATGGCTACGTGCATAGCCTACGGCATAGGTACGCACATAGACCCTACGCAGGAGTATAAATGGGCCTTTAGTCATGGAGCTCCACAAGGATCTGTGCTTGGTCCAATCCTGTTCACTTTACATATGCTTCCTTTAGGCAATATTATCAGGAAACGTAAACTTTCACTTTTATGCAGATGATACTCAATTATATCTATTGATCAGGCCAGATGAAACCAATCAGTTTGCTAAACTTCAAGCACGCCCTAAGGATGTTAAAACCTGGATGACCTGTAATTTTCGATTGTTAAACTCAGATAAAACTGAAGTTATTTTTCTGGGGCCCAAGTAAAGTTGTTGTTCTGGATGGCATCGCCCTGGCCTCCAGCACAACTCTGAGAAATCTTGGAGTTATCTTTGATCAGGACATGTCGTTTAACTCTCAAATTAAGCAAATTTCAAGGACCGCCTTTTTTCACCTACATAATATTGCAAAAATCAGGAACATCCTGTCTAAAAATGATGCAGAAAAAATAGTCCATGCATTTGTTACTTCTAGGCTGGATTGCTGCAATTCCCTATTATCAGGCTGCTTGAAAAAGTCCATTAATTTAAAATCCTTCCTCTTACCTACAGAGCCCCTAATTTTCAGGCACAATCATATCTTAAAGAGCTCATCGTACCTTACTACCCCACCAGAGCACTGCGCTCCCAGAATGCAGGGTTACTTGTGGTTCCTAGAGTCTCCAAAAGTCGACTAGGAGCCAGAGCGTTCAGCTATCAAGCTCCTCTCCTGTGGAACCAGGTTCCAGTTTGGGTTCAGGAGGCAGACACCATCTCCACATTTAAGAGTAGGCTTAAGACTTTCCTCTTTGATAAAGCTTATAGTTAGGGCTGGCTCAGGTGAGTCCTGAACCATCCCTTAGTTATGCTGCTATAGGCCTAGACTGCCGGGGGATTTCCCATGATGCACTGAGCTCCTCTCTCCTCTTCATCTCTTTCTTACATGTTTCTAACTCTACTACTTCCCTCTCCTGTAGTTTGCTGCTCTCTCGTCCCTCTCCTCTTTCCGTCTGTTGCTCTCTGCAGGTGTTTCTGGCTCTGGAGCTGTGGGGTCTAGATCTGTGGTTGCGAGCTTCCTGCTGCCGCCACTGCTACAATTATTATTAATCCTACTATTATTATTAATTTTACTAGAATTATCAATAACATTGTTTATTTTCTGTCTGCACCACAACCACTTTTACCTTTTATGCAGTTCTATGTGGATATTGTGTTGCATCACCCCCTCGTCCTCTTTCGCTATCCAACGCCGGCCACCAAACCTGAGTCACAGTTCCGGCCGAGGTCTTTCTACCTCCTAAATGGGAGTCTTTCCTTGCCTCTGTCACCAAGTGTTCATAATAATAGATGGTACAATCTAGACCTGCTATATATATAAAAAGTGAATGAGGTAACTTTTGTAATGAATTGGCGCTATAAATTTAATTTGAAGTACTGCAAGTGTTTTGAAGTTTGGTGGCGGACCTCCCCTTTGGTTTAACGCTACTCATTGTACCTTTAATGGGCTAAGACATAGAAAAACAGCTGGCATGGTCCTTTGGGTTCAAGTAGGGACAATGTTTGCTTGATCCATAGAGGAACATCTGGCAATACTTGAGGTGTGCCACAGATCACTGATGTATTTATTGAACTCCCATTTTGTTTGAAACCATTTCAAAACATGTGAACACTTGTTTATTAAACTAAATTTGTGTCTCTTTAGTGTCCCTGCCTTTCCCACAAAACCTAATGGAGGTGCAGCTGCCGATTGTTGGGAACAGAGAGTGTACCTGTACCTACGGATTGAGTTTGATCACAAACAACAAGATGTGCGCCGAGTTAAATGTTGGAGGGAAGGGCATCTGTCAGGTGATCAGTTTTACTCCTGTGTTCGAGTCTGATTTTGCCTTCCGCAAAGATTCCTTCTCCTAAATGTTTCTTTCCGTAAAGGGGGATGGAGGAGGTCCGCTGGTGAGCAAGCAGGGCGGTCGCTGGATCCAGGGGGGAATCACGAGTTTCCTCAGTAATAAGGGCTGCGCAGTGCCTAATATCCCATCAGGCTACACCCGAGTGTCCCAGTATCAGTCCTGGATCAACAGCCAGATCACCATCAACCAGCCGGGCTTCATCACCTTCACCTCCACAGGGACCGACGGTGACCTCAGCGTCACCTGTCCTGCCCTGCCACCACCCATAGCCCAAGGTAAGTTTTGCCCCAGAAAGCTTATATTAGATACTTTTCTTCTTCTTCTAACAAACAGTTTCATGTTTCGTTTCAGAATCTGTTTGAATGTAGATGTGTTCATTTACTGTTTTGCCCAATGAAGTTCATTTAATGGTGATGCGTTCACAAATTGTTGTACAGAATGAAGTTCATGGCAACACCATGGTTGTTAAAATAATAATGTTATACCATTGAGATCACAGGAGTGAGTCTCGCTCACAACTAGATGCTGAGTCACAGTTTTACTGCTAACTTTTTAACTTGTTCTCCATCTACCATTTGGACGTTTCAAACATTTTGTTAGACATAAACTTTGTAAACCCTGAGCAAGACACTTAACCCCTCGTTGCTCCAGAGGCGTGCAACCTCAGACATATATAGCTTTTTAAGTCGCTTTGGATAAAAGCATCAGCTAAATGTAACATAATCATTATTGTTTGTATTTGCTGTCAACCCTGGATTGTTCATCCTGTGTCTTTATTGTCCCCCTCCTCAGTGTGCGGTCAGCCTACGCTCAACACTAAGATTGTTGGAGGACTGGTGGGCTCTGCAGGCAGCTGGCCCTGGCAGGCCAGTCTGCAAAGCTCTGGAACCCACTTCTGTGGAGGAACCCTCATTAACAATGACTGGGTGCTGACAGCTGCTAACTGCATCACAAGGTAACTAGTGAGGATAGGGTCGAGATAAAAACTACTTGCCACGCAGTCCTGTAAACAGCCTGCCTAAGGCAGTGTTTCCCAACCTTCCCCACCTAGACCTACTCGAATCTGAATGATTTTATCATTCATTACCATTCAAGGATAAAATCTGGATTGTTTCAAGCTGTGGTGATTGGAATCAAGCAGACAATGCCTCCTTTTTGAGGGGTCACCAGCCAACAAGGTTTGGAATAACTGCTCTAAGAGGCAGAGATGAAAATGAATAAGAGGCAACCTAAGCCTAAATCACACGACACGTTTTAAGCCCACTTTCCCAGTCGGTAAGCTTGGCAACCGTCAGGCTGTCATCAGGGGTAAATCAGCCACTCATTACGTGTGAACTACTCGAAGACCCATCTGAACAGCTCCTGACCCGATGTGTCAGCGATGCGTCACGGAAGCATCACTGACACATCGGTGGAGGAGTATCTGGAGGAGTTCAGCCGACATCCACATCCAGCCAATGAGAGCAGGCAGTTACTTTTTCATTTCAAAACACTTTCATCTCCATCTCTCGCTGTAGCTCAGACATCCCTACCTGTTTGTGCTAATCCATTCTTTCACCCAGATTCTTTGTCTTTGTAATTACCATCTTAATAATAACAGCTGTTTTGTCTGTAGGTTTGCGTCATTTCCCATTTCCCGTTTGTTTTCTTGACAAATCGTGGTTTGGAGACCAGCGTCGGGTGACACAGCCGCAGTCCACTCGTGTAATGTGTGACCCCCTCTCACCGATCAGTCACGTAGTGTGAACGTCACAACGACTTCAAGACTCCCATCACAAGACAGCCGACGCTGAAAGTCATGTAGTCTGCATGAGTTTAGTCTGCATTTTAGAGTTAATTTCTGCCCTATGCAGCTCTAGAGCTAACCAGAAGAGAGAATACCAATGTCCCCTAAACTTTTTGAAAGCATGTGTAAACAAGTGTTCTTTTTACGTGGCAAAAACCCCTTGGTGTCAGTTTGTAACGCACTGGGGGAAGCCCTGTAGCTTCATTTATGAAAGCTAAAAACAGGTGACTGGAGACTATTGAACATAAGTGAAGTCATGAAAGTAACGTCGTTATTTCAACCCAAGCAATGACGTTTTCCTAAACCTAACCAAATTGTGATCTTTAACAAACTGAAACACAAGTTCCATTTTGAACTTCATTTGATTTGTATACTTGGAGATTGCTTTGTTGTAAAAAAAAATTTGATAAGGCAGAATGAGGTAGAAATGAATCCTTAGTTTTCTGGAATTCTCGACTGCAACAAATGCAAAGAACATGGACTGTATGTGCAGACTGAATGGAAAATTATTAATTTTAGAAACAATTTCCATAATTAGGTCTTGAGGTCATGAAAAAGTTAATTGAGCACATGAATGACTAAGGATGATGGGAATGATATCTCCCTGTTGCCACATCTATCTTTTGTTTCTCTTCTCATAACCTCAGCACAGGCGTAGGCACGAGAACTCTGACTGTGGTTCTGGGTCTCCAGAGTCTACAGGGAACAAACCCCAATCAAGTGTCTCGGGCAGTATCACAGATCATCATTCATCCCAACTTTAACCCTGGAACTTTTGAAAACGACATCTGCCTCCTGAAGCTCTCCTCACCGGTGACATTCAACGCCTACGTCCAGCCCGTCTGTCTGGCAGCCACAGGCAGCACCTTCTACAAGGGCACTGTCTCCTGGGCCACCGGCTGGGGCAATGTTGGAACTGGAGGTGGGTCAGAAAACCTGGATTATATTTATTTTCAGAGATAGTGTAACTACAGTGGTGTCAACAACTGTGTTTTTCAGTGCAAAAATGCAGCTCCTCTTTTACCCAGGGGAGAAACAAATCATTCCTGTTACTGTGTGCAGGGATCCTTATATCATGATTTGTCTTGACATTAACACATAGTTTTGTGAAGAAGTTTGAATATTTTCTAAGTGCGAAGTGGAGTAGGGCCAACATGGAGGACAGCTCTCTACGTGTCAACAGGCAGGGAGGAGGGAGTACAACCACATTAAGTGACAGCAATCACTCCGACTAAACACTCAGCACAGAGTGAAACATAGAGAAGTGGAAAAAAGGGGAAAACCAAGAATCACAATTGTAGACTTTGAGATTCCTCTGGTGGAGTGCGCTCTGATGCCCTCTGGAGCATCCATGAATCCCCTCGTCCCAGTCGTATTAATACTCACATTCCTCGAGGCACGGGCCGAGGAGGTGGAGTTGCAGCTAGCTTGAACTCAAGCCTACTAATCAGCTCTAAACCTAAACTAAATTATAGCTCATTTGAAAGCCTTGTTCTTGGTCTTTCATATCCAAGTTGTAAATCACTGCAACCAATTTTATTTGTTATAGTGTACCGAGCACCTGATCTGTACAGAATTATTTTCTCAAACGGAGTGTTTTGTCCAAATAGACGACAGACAAATGTGATAAACAAGTAAGGATTCAGACAAATCAAGTCACTACACTGCACTAAACAAAGGATGGAAAGGAAAAGAAAGCCTGCACAACCAACTACATTCAATGAAAGCAGCCGGTGTTCTGATGATGTCTGCTTCCTTGTCGAAAAATGCTACCGTAGCGCCAATCAATAGCAGATGCTTCTACTACAGAATCATTTTATATTGCACCACTACTCACTCCATGTGTAGACTACTGTAAGTATACGGGGAGCATATTTTGATACTGTATTAAAACATATGATTATCCCAAAGACAGTAAATTGTGTTAATTCTATCAATTTAAACAGTTTGAATAAAGTAAGAAAGTAAATAAAAGAGGAACAGTTTAAGTTATTTGTGCTTTAAAGAGGTCATATTCTGCTCATTGTCAGGTTCAAAATCTTATTTAGGGCTTGTACCAGAACAGGTTTCCATGGTTTAATTTTCAAAAAACACCATTTTTTTTATCATACTGCGCATTGCTGCAGCTCTTCTTCTCACCCTGTGTTGAAGGCTTCGTTTTACTTATGGATTCAATTTACAGTATATAGCACCAAATCAAAACAACAGTTACAGACAGACAACAGAGCGCTTTTCATAAAAGAGCAGGTCTAGACCGTACTCTATGATGATGTTTACAGAAGCCCCACAGTTCCCACCAAGAGCAGCACTAGGCGACAGAGGCAAGGAAAAACTTCCTTTAAGAGGCAGAAACCTCGAGCAGAACCATGGCTCAATATCAGCGGCCATCTGCCTCGACTGAGAGATGGACTGATACATCTCACAACCACAAGATGTTTGTTGGGAGTTGCACATGCACAGTTAACTTAAGGACTTATGGATTAATAGCCAATCAGAAGCAGAGTAGGGCGGGTCGTGAGAAGCCAGTAAACAGCTTTGGTTCAGCTGTACATGTTGCCGACCAGCTTAGCAACATGGACTGGAGCGAGAGTTCTCGGAGTGGTGAGTTATTAATCTGTAACAAAAGAATCTTTCATCCATGAAGTTTTAACTGAGCTCTGTCTCTACATTACAGTAAACAAAACGAGCTGTTTTCAGGCAGTTTTCCGTGGGAGATGGGAACTCCCTTTGGGCTGGACTTTGGGCTTTTACACTTTGCAAACCTGTTACATGCACAAAAAACATATATAACTCAATAATGGGGGAGGGGAAAAGCCAAAAAGTAGAATATACCTCTTAATATTACATTGAATTAGTCTACACTAGTAAATTTAGCCTATTTGCTGTCTTGTTCTAACCACAACATCCAGTACAACGAGCTAGCTAATTTATGTTTGTTTAAAGATAACTCATGCTACTCGCTAGAACTGCTAAGTAGCGCATCGCAATAGGTAGCATAAATCAACAGAACACCAAGAGTGTTGAGGCCGTGCATAGCCGACATGACGCCGGATGCTTTCCGCTCTGAGCCGATTGTCCGATCTCACCCCAATTTATAGACAGGGTGAGACCATGGTGGCGGCCAATCACGCGGGTGGGTATGGGAAACTATTTTTCAGTACTGCGTGTGTGTGTGCGCGAGGGATAAACCCAGTAGCGATAGCCTTAGACGGCAAAGCCTGTACGATTATGTAGAACTGGCCGTTCTGGGTGAAACCATATGAAACCACATTTCACCACTTGTGCTGTTTACTAAACTGTATTTGTCTCTTTAGTGTCCCTTCCTTACCCACAAAAGCTAATGGAGGTGCAGCTGCCGATTGTGGGGAACAGACAGTGTAGCTGTACCTACGGATTGAGCCTGATCACAAACAACAAGATGTGTGCCGGTGCTGGAGGGAAGGACATCTGTCAGGTGATCAGTTTTACTCCTGTGTTCGAGTCTGATTTTGCCTTCTGCAAAGATTCTTTCTCTTAAATGTTTCTTTCCGTAAAGGGGGATGGAGGAGGTCCGCTGGTGAGCAAGCAGGGCGGTCGCTGGATCCAGGGGGAATCACGAGTTTCCTCAGTAATAGGGCTGCGCAGTGCCTAATATCCCATCAGGCTACACCCGAGTGTCCCAGTATCAGTCCTGGATCAACAGCCAGATCACCATCAACCAGCCGGGCTATTACACCTTCATGTCCGCTGGGACTGACGGTGACCTCAGCGTCACCTGTTCTCCACCAAGAACTGCCGCTAACGTAAGTGCCGGCCATGTCTAGAGTTTGATGTTAACCATTTGGAAACCCCTTGGAAAGCTTTAAAATGATGTCATTTTTTCTTGTTCAAACACAGTTCGGGATCTGGATAGTAATGAAACACAGCATTAGTTCAGGCAGGCAACGAAGTTAAGCTCAGCTCACAGTACCAGCAGCTGATAGCAGCCATCTTAAGCCAGCCACATCAGCAGCTCAGCTGGTTAATCTCCTAGCATTCATTGGCAAATTCCATAGAAGGTGCCTTATTTAAGCTGCTGCAGCCTGCTTGCCTGCCCTCGCTGCTTTCTGCTACAGCTCATAACCCACCACCAACCAAGCTTTATTATGGATCCCATTGGGCATAGAATCAGAATCATTGCGGGAAATGGATTTTGGCAGAGAATTTAGCCGATAAGAATAAACAATGCTAGCAATTCAATTCAGTTATATTTAAATAGCCCCAAATCACAACAGCAGTTATCTCATAGCAGGTCTAGATGATACTCTGTGATATTATTATACCCCAAAATTCCCACACCGCTGCTGGTGTCACACTCTGTGCGTCATATTGCTACTCATGGATAGAGCCAAACAGAAGCAGTGCAGGCAGCTAGACCCAAAGTTAGGATGTTTTTCACTGTTTCAGAAGTGGCATCAGACCTCCCTCCTGTCCTCCTTCCCTCTGTCTCTGCTGTGATCCCTGCACTGAGGCTACCTGGCAATCTAAGCTAAACAGTTAAACTACAGACTGCTTTCATTTAGCTAATTGCCA
>NW_024040041.1:36694857-36828915 GCF_014851395.1 Micropterus salmoides | reverse complement strand
GCCTTCTGAAATTACAATATTGGTGTATAAACTATCAATGTCCATGGTAAATAAAAATGCATTAGGGGGTACGTGGATCTGCTTAATTCTTTCAACAAAATCATATGTGTCTTTGATGTAGCTGGCATGTCTGATCGAGAGAGGATTGAGATAGTGGTCTATGAACTCCAAGATGTATGGATGGACAGAGGTTCGCTACAGGAGACGCCGTCAGCGGGCCCGTGAACCTGCTTGGGACCGGGGTTACGGGAGGTCCGAGGGCTGGATGGACCGTGCACCCTCCTTCCCTTTTCGGAGGGAGACAGTCCCCTTCCCTAACCCTACCCTTTTGTTCCCCCCTTCCCTGTGTTTTCTGTCTGTCCTCCCTGTCTGTCTGTCTGGGCGTGGCTACACTCCCTGGCTCCAGCAGCGCACCTGGCTCTCATTCCACTTATCAAGCTCCTGCAGTATTTCAACCCCAGTCCTCCTCACATTCTTCGCCAGATCGTCAGTTAACCACATGTGGTACATGCGTGCCCAGGATCACACTACCTCCGGGAAACCTGCTGAACGCCACACCCCGCTCTGCTCCTATCTTGCCTAGCATAACTCCCCTCCTCTGTGTTCTCCATTCTGCCCTGTTGGAGCCAACCACCCAGTCCTCTGTTGCACCTTTCAATAAAACCCCTTTGTTACCCCTTCGAACTGTTCCGAGTCTTCCTTTGAGTCCTCAAGTTTTTGCACTATGACAGTACGTTGCTCTGGCATTACGGAGGGCCTTCCTATAAGTTTTAAGACTATCTTGCCAAATTAAACAAGACTTTTCCAGTTTAGTGGAACGCCAATTCCTCTCAAGTTTCCGCGATATTTGCTTTAATTTGCGAGTTTCAGTATTATACCATGGAGCTAACCGTCTTTGTTTTAGTATTTTCTTTCTCTCAGCGAGCCTGCAGCACTATCAACAAGATGATCGATTTGGGAGGGACTGAAATTAGCACAGGAGTCCTCCGTTACTTTGTGACTAGATAATGTATTTAGAGCTGATGGAATCGCATCCTTAAATTTAGCTACAGCACTATCAGACCGACATCTTCACCCATGTGTACACATGTACACAGTGTGATGGAGCATAGTGCAAAGGATGCTGGAAAAAATAAATAAGACCTATGACCTGAGGTAGGTGGATTGGTATACAGTATATACAATATGACATAGTATGAACAGCACTGAAATGGAGAATGGTAAATAAAAAGCGGAAACTAGTAAACAGGTGCGGATTAGAGACAGAGTTACTGGGTTATTGCACAGGAATTGTTCCTGACACTGAGTCAGAAATCAGCTGTTCATTAGAGTGATGGCTTGTGGGAAGAAACTGCTTCTGTCTCTATTGGTTTTGGCGTACAGAGCTCTGTAGCGCCTACCAGAGGGGAGGAGCTGGAACAGGTTGTGTCCAGGGTGAGATGGATCTGCAGTGATGTTTCCTGACTCTGGAAATGTAGTCCTGAATGGAGGGCAGGTTGGCACCGATAATTATTATTTTTTGAGTTCTGACTGTCCGTTGTAGTCTGCTCCTGTCCTTTTTGGTGGCAGATCTGAACCAGACAGTGTTGGAGGTGCAGAGGACAGACTGGATGATGGCTGTGTAGAACTGGATCAGCAGCTCTTAGGCAGGTTGAGCTTCCTGAGCTGACGTAGGAAGTCCATCCTCTGCTGGGCCTTCTTGATGATGGTGTCAGTGTTGGGCTCCCACTTCAGGTCCTGGGATATAGTGGATCCCCGAAACCTGAAGGATTCCACAGCAGACACAGGGCTGTTGAGTATGGTGATGGGGGGCAGAGTGGGGGGGCTCCTCCTGAAGTCCACGGTCATCTCCACAGTTTTGAGCGTGTTAAGCTCCAGGTTGTTCTGACCGCACCAGAGAGCAGCAACCTCCCATCTGTAGGCCGACTCGTCACCGTCCCAGATGAGGCCGATGACCGTTGTGTCGTCAGCGAACTTCAGGAGTTTGACAGATGGGTCTCCTGAGGTGCAGTCGTTGGTGTAGAGGGAGAAGAGCAGTGGGGAGAGCACAACCCCGGGGGGGGGGGGGGGTGCCAGTGCTGATAGTCTGGGTGCTGGATGTGATGTTTCCCAGCCTCACCTGCTGACTCCTGTCAGTCAAGAAGTTTGTGATCCACTGACAGGTGGAGGCTGGCACAGTGAGCTGGGTGAGTTTGGTGCTGAGGATGTCTGGGATGATGGTGTTGAACGCCAAGCTGAAGTCCACGAACAGGATCCTAGCATATGTCCCTGGAGAGTCGATGTGTAGCAGGATGTAATGCAGTCCCAAGTTGACAGCATCATCCACTGACCTGTTAGCCCTGTAGGCAAACTGCAGGGGGTCCAGCAGGGGGCCTGTCATGTCCTTCAGGTGGGCCAACACCAGTCTTTCAAAGGACTTCATGACTACAGATGTCAGGGCGACAGGCCTGTAGTCATTTAGTCCAGAGATTGAGGGTTTTTTGTGACCAGGATGATTGTGGAGCGTTTGAAGCTGGAGGGAACTTCACACAGCTCCAGTGTTTTGTTGAAGATCTGAGTGAAGATGGGGGCCAGCTGGTCTGATGATGAGACACCGTCGGGTCCAGGAGCCTTCCTGATCTTCTGCCTTTGGAAGAGGTGGCTCACGTCCTCTTCACAGATCTTGAGTGCAGGTGAGGGGTCAGAGGGGGAAGGTGACTGTTTGAAGATGGCGTTCGAGTGGGGGAGAGCTGTGACTCTGGGCTTTTCAAACCTACAGTAGAAACACTGTGACATCTGTGCACCAACCTTCGTTTATATAGAAACAGAAGTGAGCTGTCCGGGATGCGCTCGGTGAGCCAGGATTCGGTGAAACAGAGGGCAGCAGATCTGCAGAAGTCCAAGTTAGTTCTGTTGAGGAGCAGCAGTTTGTCCATTTTGTTGGCCAGAGAGTGGACATTCGGCAGGTGGATTGAAGGGAGCGCAGTGCGAAATCCCCGCTGTCTCAACCTAACCAGCGCGCCTGCATATTTTCCCCTGCGCCGTTTCCGAAGGATCCCAAACAGAGCTGCCGGTCCTCCAACTAATAACTCCGGGAAAGTTCCAGGGTCAATAAAGAGCGGTGGAATAGTATGAGCAGTTGAAAGTCCAATGTTTAAGAGCTCTTCTCTGGTAAAAGTTACCAGAGAGGGATGGCAGAAAACAGAGTTAACAAAAACACAAAAAGCACTACGGAGCATAATCCCAAGGCGGCCGTCTGCGGCGCCATCTTGTTCCATTGTCCATCTGTTTGAGTATGTGCTGTTAACCAGTTCACAGGCACTAGAGGCCCCAGACTTAGACTAAGCCCTTTTCAGATAGTGATTTTGCTGTGGTCTGAGAGGGGTTGAGGGGGCTGACTGTGAAAGCTCTGAGAGACACTGGATCTAGATCTGTAATGAAATAATCTACCGTACTACTGCCAAGAACTGAGCTGTAAGTGTAGCGACCCAGAGAGTCCCCTCGTAGCCCGCCGTTGACTCTGTACAGACCCAGAGAGTCCCCTCGTAGCCTGCCGTTGACTCTATACAGGCCCTGCTCTGCTCTTCCACCATGTAGCTATATGAGGCGAGAGCAGAGCAGGGTTAGCATGTGTAATATGTCTTTGAGTTCACCAGAGGGGGGCGGGGCTGTGGCTCTTCTCACCGCTGCAGCATAGTTCAGTCTAATAGGCTGCTGCTCCTGTAGTCTTGGGTCTGCCGTTGGGATGAGGGGGGGTATAGGACCTCCAGGCTGGGGGGCTCTCTGGCTGGGTATCAGAGGCCAGTGTTGTGTTCGCTGTGGGTTGTGATGTTGGTGATGCGGTAGTCTTGGACTCTTGCGTTCACTCGTCACATGGTAGCTGTATGGGCTCCGTCAGCGCAGGAAACGGTATTGATTAGTTCGACTCTCAGCTGTGGGTCTCTGGGTTTGAGTCATTCATTTTTCACGTGACAGCTCGGCTACTGTGGAGAAGGAATGAACTAATCATTCACCAGTCAAACGGGTCCTCGGAGTCTGTCTTCACTCGGCTGAGAGGCAAGTCTATTGTCAGGTAACAGTCACTGGACTGACATTATATATCTATTTTGTTAATTCTGTGACATTTAATTAAGCATAACATTATTACAGGGCAGTGATGTTGTGCTGTAGTTTTAACACAGCCGCACCGTCCTGCTGGTGTTTACAGCTAACAGGTGATGAGAGTTGTTGTGGGCCCACTTCAGCCGGGAGCTGAATTACCTCAGAGGTCGTCTCCTCTCCAAAACAAACAGACCCGGTCATTAAAACGTTAAAACACAGCCGCATAGCAGCGTTAGCATTAGCCCGGTGGTGTTTTTACAGCTAACAGCTGATCCACCTGAGAACGCAATGTAACTTTTACTTTTTATATATCAGCAGAACTGTGCTGTTGTTCACCGCTCCTCACTGGTGAACAACCTGCAGTGTTTGAGAAATTTGTCAAATTTTAATGAGTGTGTTTTATTCATCTAGTGTGTCAAGCTTATTACTTCAATATATTCCCTGTAAATATGATGTTAATATATAGATGGTACTCATGGATAGGCGTTAGGCTGCTGTATGAATGAGCACTTTAGAGATATAGTGATAGTGTGTGTGTGTGTATATATATATATATATATATATATATATATGGCTGGTTTGGTAGTATACTCAGGAAAGATTGTGAAAATGGAAGGATTTAGTAGAGGCTTAATTGAATAGGCTATTGACAACATATTGACTGTGGGAATACCTAAGACTGGCATGTGCATGTGTGTGGGAGAGGGAAAGTATCCGCTACCTCCTGCGTGAGTGGAGCTAATGTTACCCTCTCTTGTTGCCGAGCTAAGCCGGGCCACTTCACGACATGACATGAGTAATTATGTGATTATTGATTATTGTTGTTTTAGGAGTACAAAATTACCCAAATCTGAAGGAGCAAGCTTTCCTCCAAGATTTATCCAGAGTGAAATGGTATCAAATATATTGATAAATAAATTGATGCCTACCACTGATGTGCTGTAGCTTTTCAGCAATATTTCTCAAAGCTTGCAAATAAACATGCCCCCATGAGGAAGTTCAGTATAAAAAAAAACAGAGACAACCCATGGTTTTCTAAAGACATAGCTGACCATCCATGCCAGAAATAATCAATGGTCTATAGCTAGAAAAACAGAGTGCTAACAATTGACGTCTTTTTAGAACTCTTAGAAATCAGTGTACACCTCTCATTAGAAAATGTAAAGCTGAATACTATTTGGCACAAAAATCAATTAATTTGCATGACCATTCGAAATTCTGGAAAACTATTAGAGCACTACAGAATAAGAAAGTTAACAGCTTCCCTCTCCAGTTGAAAATAGGAAATGCTGTTATAACAGAGCAGAGGGACATGTTAAATGCTTTTAATGATCATTTTGAAAATGCAGGACATATCTTTGGGGATACATTTGGTGAAACCCCTCTTGTTCAACATAGTTCCCAGGTAATAAAAAGGTGAAATTCTCCATGGCGAACCCAACTCACAGGAAGCTTGGAACAATTTATTCCTGGCTGAACCTAGATCCCAGCCACTACAAGGGGAAGTGGTTTCTTCTTCTGTTTCTTCTTTGATCTTTGAGCTTGCGCCATTCTTTCAGTCAGATGTTTTGCAGAGCATTGACTCCAAGAAGGCAGCGGGGCCAGATGGACTTGAAGCCACTCACTTACATCTTTAACCTTTCCATTTACAGATACAGTGCCTTTTTCATGGAAACAGGCTTATGTCACACCAATACTGAAAGCTGGGGATCCATTTGACACAAATAATTATAGACCTATCTCAAATCTTTCAGTTTTAGCAAAGGTTTTGGAGATTTTAGTGACTGATCAATTAAAAACTTTTCTGCTTTCACAATATATCCTTAACAACATGCAGTCTGGTTTTAGATCTGGCCACAGTACAGTTTCTGCCTCTTCAAAATTCATTGATACTTTTGATAAAAAGTTATTCTGTATGGCTGTGTTCATTGACCTTGCAAAGGCATTTGATACAGTAGACCATTTCATGTTAATTAAAACATTGTAGAATATTGGTGTTGGGCATAGAGCTGTAAATTGGTTTCACAGCTATCTCTCTGAATGGACGCAAGTTGTAAGGCATGGGGATGTAACATCTGACTTGGGTGTCCTAAAAAAGGGTGTCCCACAAGGATCAGTTCTGGGCCCTTTGTTTTTTTATCATCTACATAAACAATGTCTGCAGTAAGTTTAAACACTCACAGTATGATTTTTATGCGGATGATACCATTATGTATTCTTGTGCCCCTACATCTGAGATTGCCTGTACAAATTTGTAGTTAGACTTTGCGTCATTAAAATCTTTAAAAAAGTTTATATGCAAAGTACATATCATTGAAGATCTAGTGACGGACTACTGTGTAAGGTACCAAGAATGAAGACCGAAGCAGGAAAGGGGAGTCTGTCTTACTATGGCCCTTCGTCTATGGAACTTCAGTCTAGGCTTAAGATTGGCGCGCTAATTTCCTTAGCTGCTTTTAAAAAAAAAAAATTAAAAGAAATCTGACATTCTGACAGACATATGCACTTGTTTTTAATTAGTGGTAGGTAGATCTCTACATTTAGGCCTTATTTTGTTTGTTTATAATTTTAAACTCAGCATTTTTGTTTACGTAAATATTTTATAAACTGTGTAAATCTGTATTGAATTTTTACATAATGTATTGTTTTTCAGCTCATGGTTGAAAAATGTTTTATTTGTGCTATACAGGACTCCCCATAAAAGAGAGTGTCTCAATGGGACATTTCCTGTTTCAAAAATGTATGTGTGTATGTGTCTCTCTCTCTGGTTTTTGATGGTCATGATAGAGAAAACACTAAGACATGAACTAAGGCACAGGACTAGGAACTAAGATAAGAGACAAGACAGATAAGAAACAGGTTTCTGCCTCTTAAAAGGAAGTTTTTCCTTGCCTCTGTCGCCTAGTGCTTGCTCTTGGTGGGAATTGTTGGGCTTCTGTAAATAACATCACAGAGTACGGTCTAGACCTGCTCTTTTATGAAAAGCGCTGTGAGATAACTGTTGTTGTGATTTGGCGCTATATAAATAAAATTGAATTGAATTGAATTGAGGTAAGAAAACTTAAATATGCGAATGAACAAAAGACAAGACCAAGAATAGGGAAACAGAGATGAAGTAAAAAAGGCTTGAGGCAAACAATGGCGCCAGGTCTGGAGCAACGACAATCAAGCAGCAGTTGTGTGGAGAACCGGGGTTGAAGTACTGGCAGAGATTGCTGGCAGGTGTGGCAGGAAGAGGAGGAGGCTGACGAGGTGCAGGTGTGGATCGTCAGTTGGGCTCAGGAGCAGAGAGAGAGGGAGAGAGAACACAAGCAAGGGGAGAGAAGGAGACACAGGCAGGCAGGCCAAAACACAAGGGACAAACAGAATCGCAAGAAAAAAAGGAGAAAGAAACAGGACACTCACCGTCAGCCAGGCTGCCACCACAACAACCATGTGGTGGTAAATGGCCATGACAAAGAGCCTAGAGGAGTACAACTACTAAAGAAATGGCACACTGAAATGAAAAATGTCAAAAGGCTTATGAAGAGGATGAGTAATGACAGTGTTGGTGTGATGTGGTTATTCAAATACATCAGTTACAGCTGTCTTTCTTATAAAACGATGTTGGACAAACAAACAGATTTTCCTTAGTATTTTTCGAGGTGCAATTCCTTTGCAACTTCAACCAACTCTTGTAGGACATTTTTAATCTGTGGGTATAGACAGCAAAAAATCTTCTATACAACTGTCTAGGAAAAGCCTCTAAGGCCAAAGATGGCAATTATCCTGTTCCTCCCGTTAGAAAATCAATTGTCTGCTTTTAACAACCGAGGCAGGAAACATATTTCAGCCAATTTTGTGGTCACACAAGGGTCAACTGCGTTTGTACGTTGTACAAGTAAAACATGTACGTAAAAAACATTTTTTAAACCTTATTTTAGGGCAAAGTCATCAAACTGTTTCTGTGATTTGAAGCAGATATTGATACTGATTCTGTAAATGCAGTTTTTATTTCCCAGTGAAAGTGCGGTTCCGGCACACTCCCCATTCATTTAGATAGGGTCCTGGTCTACATAGTCTGAAATGACAGGCCAGAGGCGTTACCAAGATGGCTACAGAGTGGCAGGACTATAAAGAATTTGGTACAGATTGGATAAATGAACTTAAACTAATGTTATAACTCACATGCATTTCCAGTACAATACATTCCAAAACCCTACCCTTTGGTGTCTTATAAACTTTTTCTCCAGGTCTTTATGAAAAAGGATTCTTGAGAGCCTGTCAAATTCTGTTGGGTATGTCAGTTTCCTGCATTTTCCCTGATTGCACTATTGTGAATGAGACACACAAAAATAATAATTCATTAAGAAGGGTTAGTGTGTGTTGCATGCATGATTTTTTTATATTTAAAAAATACAATCATGCTGGTCAGTAAAATTGTTGAAAATATTTACTTTTTTCAGGTAAATAAAGATTCATGTGATTTTAACTTTGTTTGGAAATGAGGTTTGTATTTATGTATAGAACATCTATCAATAATAATTATTTCACTCACTGGTAGCGGTGAAAATATCGGCAGTTCCTCAGTGCTGCTCTTAGTAGATTCACAACTCTAAACATGTCCAGAATGACAAGAATTAACTTAATAGAATTACTATACGAGACTGCAAGACCAATCTGTGCACCACCTGGATTGCTACGACTCAATGCCACATACATGGATACTGGAATGCATCACCGCTGCTGTTCTGCATAGGCCTGAACCCCCTCAGCCAGATCGGATACCGGTTCCGAAGTGGAACAACCATCAGTCACCTCCTCTACATGGATGACATCAAGCTGTATGCCAGAAATAAGCTAGACATCGACTCACTGATCCACACTACCAGGATCTACAGCAACGACATTCGAATGTCATTCGTTCAAGTGTGGTCGCATGGTATCAAAAAGAGGGAAGATGATCATAACCGAAGGGATTGAACTACCAGAAGGCCACATTGCAGATGTTCAGGACAGCTACAAATACCTTGGGGTACATAAAAGAAACCATGAGGTCTCACCCCAAATCCAGCACCCTGAGACTGTACACCAAGCATGTACCACAGACAAATAGAAGAAGTGGCTGATATCAAGAAATCCTACCAGTGGCTGGAAAATGCTGGACTGAAGGACAGCACAGAAGCACTAATCATAGCGGCACAAGAACAGGCACTCAGTGCAAGATCAATAGAGGCTGGGCTCTACCACACCAGGCAGGACCCCTGGTGCAGACTGTGCAAGGATGCCCCTGAGACAGTACAGCACCTAACAGCAGGGTGTAAGATGCTGGCAGGAAGTGTGTACATGGAACGCCACAACCAGGTAGCTGTTATAGTGTACAGGAACATCTGCCCTGAGTATGGGCTGGAAGTCCCAAGGTCAAAATGGAAGACACCTCCTAAGGTAGTTGAGAATGACTGAGCTAAGATCCTGTGGGACTTCAAGATCCAGACTGACAAACTGGTGATGACTAACCAACCAGACATCGTGTTGATCGACAAACAGCAGAAGCGACAGCAACATCAAGAAGAAGGAACACGAGAAGCTTGAGAAATACCAAGGGCTGAAAGAGGAGCTAGAAAAGATGTGGAAAGTAAGAGCAACAGTGGTGCCAGTGGTAATCGGAGCACTGGGGGCCGTGACCCCCAAACTGGGAGAGTGGCTACAGCAGATTCCAGGTAAAACATCAGAGGTCTCTGTCCAGAAGAGTGCAGTCCTAGGAACAGCTAAGATACTGCGCAGAATCCTCAAACTCCCAGGCCTCTGGTAGAGGACCCAAACTTGAAGATGACACATACCACCCCGCAAGGGGTGAGAGGGGGATTTTTTTAATACACTGCTCAAGAAAATAAAGGGAACACTAAAATAACACATTCTAGATTTGAATGAATGAAATAATCTCATTAAATACTCCTTTATTTACAAAATCACACAAAAATTATCAATGGAAATCAAATTTATAAACCCATGGAGGTCTGGATTTGGAGTCACACTCAAAATCAAAGTGGAAAACCACTCTGCAGGCCGATCCAACTTTGATGTAATGTCCTTAAAACAAGTCAAAATGAGGCTCAGTAGTGTGTGTGGCCTCCACGTGCCTGTATGACCTCGCTACAACACCTGGGCTTGGTCCTGATGAGGTGGCGGATGGTCTCCTGAGGGATCTCCTCCCAGACCTGGACTAAAGCATCCAAGCAGCCAACTCCTGGACAGTCTGTGGTGCAACGTGGTGTTGGTGGATGGAGCGTGACATGATGTCCCAGATGTGCTCAATTGGATTCAGGTCTGGGGAACGGGTGGGCCAGTCCATAGCATCAATGCCTTCCTCTTTCAGGAACTGCCGACACACTCCAGCCACAAGAGGTCTGGCATTGTCTTGCATTAGGAGGAACCCAGGGCCAACCGCACCAGCATATGGTCTCACAAGGGCTCTGAGGATCTCATCTCGGTACCTAATGGCAGTCAGGCTACCTCTGGCGAGCACATGGAGGGCTGTGCGGCCCCCCCAAAGAAATGCCACCCCACACCATCATTGACCCACCGCCAAACCGGTCATGCTGGAGGATGTTGCAGGCAGCAGTACGTTCTCCACGGCGTCTCCAGATTCTGTCACGTCTGTCACATGTGCTCAGTGTGAACCTGCTTTCATCTGTGAAGAGCACAGGGCGCCAGTGGCGAATATGCCAATCTTGGTGTTCTCTGGCAAATGCCAAACGTCCTTCAGGGTGTTGGGCTGTAAGCACAACCCCCGTCGGACGTCAGGCCCTCATACCACCCTCATAGAGTCTGTTTCTGACCGTTTGAGCAGACACATGCACATTTGTGGCTTGCTGAAGGTCGTTTTGCAGGGCTCTGGCAGTCCTCCTCCTGCTCCTCCTTGCACAAAGGTGGAGGTAGCGGTCCTGCTGCTGGGTTGTTGCCCTCCTACGGCCTCCTGCACGTCTCCTGATGTACTGGCCTGTCTCCTGGTAGCGCCTCCATGCTCTGGACACTATGCTGACAGACACAGCAAACCTTTCAGCATTCAAAAGTGACCAAAACATCAGCCAGGAAGCATAGGAACTGAGAAGTGGTCTGCGATCACCACCTGCAGAACCACTCCTTTATTGGGGGTGTCTTGCTAATTGCCTATAATTTCCACCTGTTGTCTATTCCATTTGTACAACAGCGTGTGAAATTAATTGTCAATCAGTGTTGCCTCCTAAGTGGACAGTTTGATTTCACAGAAGTGTGATTGACTTACATGTGTTACATTGTGTTGTTTAAGTGTACCCTTTATTTAACAGTGTATATATAAACATTAGGTACTACACATTATACATTTTTTCATTCACATATACATGATTGTAAAATGACGAGAGACAAAACATTGTTCAAAATTTTGTGCATTTATGTGTTTAATCATGTTTACTTGTTAAATGTCCTTGGTGTTTTGTGACATTAATTTCATCTGCGCATGCATCTGTAGCTACCTGTCGGCAGCGCCGTCTTAAACCTGACTTGTAATAAGTGTAGTTTATTTGTAGACATGGAGGCGAGGCTCAGTGATTTAGAAGTCCGGCTCCGCACCTTGGTAGATCAGTCTTTAGCTACTGTAGCTAGCCAGTCCCCGGTAGTCGGTGCGGAACGGCCTGAGTTAGCCTGTGGTAGCCGTCCTCCGGCATCCCCTGTGCAGCCAGGAAAGGGGGGCTAGGTGACTGTCCGAAGGAGGAATAGTCGTAAGCATTCAAAGTCCACGGGGCATCATCAACCTGTTCACGTTTCTAACAGATTTTCCCCACTCAGCGACACACCCGCTGAGAAACCAACTCTGATCATTGGCAGCTCCATTTTGAGAAACGTGAAGTTAGCGAAGCCAGCGGCCATAGTTAAGTGCATCCCTGGGGCCAGAGCGGGCGACATTGAGTCTTATTTGAAACTGCTGGCTAAGGATAAACGTAAATACAGTAAGATTGTTATTCACGTCGGCGGTAATGACTCCCGATTACGCCAATTGGAGGTCACTAAGATTAATGTTGAGTCGGTGTGTACATATGCAAAAACAATGTCGGGCACCGTAGTTTTCTCTGGACCCCTGCCAAATCTGACCAGTGATGACATGTATAGCCGCATGTCATCATTCCGCCACTGGTTGTTCAGGTGTTGTCCAGCAAATGATGTGGGCTTTGTTGATCATTGGCAGACTTTCTGGGGAAGACCTGGTCTGATCCGGAGAGACGGCATCCATCCCACTTGGGAAGGAGCAGCTCTCATTTCTAGAAATCTGACCAAGTTTATTAGTGGACCAAATCCATGACAACCCAGAGATGAGACCAGGAGGCAGAGTCGCAGTTTAACACACTTCTCTGCCCTTCTTTTTCAGCAGTTACCCACCCAAAACCCTACGCAGAGTCGCAGTCTAACACACTTCTCTGCTCCTCCATTCCAGGAGTTACTTAGTGAAAACCCTATAGTGACAGTGTCTGCTATGAAGGTATTTTTGTGTCTTTTTAGTGCAAGCAAAAAAAAATGTTTTGAGAGCATCAAAAATTAAGTTTGTAATTAAAAATAAACAGGCCTTTTTTTGTGTCATAAAAAGTTTAATTGCTAATTTGTCATTATTGATTGCAAGTTAAAAAGTTTTCCTTGTGAGTCAGAATGTTTTGCAGGTTCAACCGTTTTGCTAGTAAGAGAGTTTTGCAAGTTGAAAAGTATTGCGAGTCAAAAAAGGTCTAAATAAGAGATTCTATTGGTGGTTTGACTGATCAATCATGGGTTTGCATCGAACGCATGGCCACGCCCACAATCCCCTCGCTCTGACAGCTCCGTCCACTTTCTGGAGACGGAGCTGTAGCGTGTACAGGCTAGATAGAGGTAAGTTGACGTTGTGTTGCTCATTTCAATAGAAATGCTTTTTAAATGTAGTATGGCATTATTTAATGATTATTTATATTTACTGTTGGCAAGGGCACGGAGTCTATCGCTGTCTCCGTTTTTAGAATGACATGTATGACAGGTAGCTAACGTTAATCTTGTCATGAAGCTTGACTGGCAGTGCATTTGTGCACTCAGATATGATGAGCTAGGCTAAGGTTAGCTACTCATGTTTAAAACATATTGTACTTGATAGTTACAAATCAATCATCTCGCTGCGAATGACACTCGACTCTGTAGCCCCACTAAAAAAAAAAATATGTTACTATCTCGACTGCATGATGCAGGGTTACTTGTGGTTCCTAGAGTCTCCAAAAGTAGACTAGGAGCCAGAGCGTTCAGCTATCAAGCTCCTCTCCTGTGGAACCAGGTTCCAGTTTGGGTTCAGGAGGCAGACACCATCTCCACATTTAAGAGTATGTCGACTCTGTAGCCCCTCTAAAAAAGAAAATACTAAAACAAAGACGTTAGCTCCATGGTATAATACTGAAACTCGCAAATTAAAGCAAATATCGTGGAAACTTGAGAGGAATTGGCATTCCACCAAACTGGAAAATTCTCATTTAATTAGGCAAGATAGTCTTAAAACTTATAGGAAGGCCCTCCATAATGCCAGAGCAGCGTACTACTCGTCATTAATAGAGGAAAATAGGAACAACCCCAAGTTTCTTTTCAGCACTGTAGCCAGGCTGACAGAGAGTCACAGCTCTATTGAGCCAAGTATTCCCATAGCTCTCAGTAGTTACGACTTGACATGACATGAGCTTCTTTAATGATAAAATTCTAACTATTAGAAACAAAATTCACCAAGACCTGCCCTCAACTGGCACCAACTTATCTCTAAACTCAGGAACCTTAGAAACAGCTGTAAAACCAGAAACAGCTGTAATACCAGAAATATGGTTAGACTGATTTGCTTCCCTCAATCTTTACCAACTAACTTCAATAATTTCTTCATCTAAACCATCAACCTGCCTCTTAGACCCCATCCCGACTAGGCTGCTTAAAGATGTTTTACCCTTAGTCAGCACCTCTATACTAGATATGATCAATCTATCTTTATCAACAGGCTATGTACCACAGTACTTTAAAGTAGCTGTAATTAAACCTCTTCTGAAAAAGCCCAAACTTGATCCGGATGTTTTAGCCAACTATAGACCTATATCTAACCTTCCATTTCTCTCTAAGGTTCTGGAGAAAGCAGTTGCTAAACAGCTGTGTGACTTTCTACAGAGCAATAGTTTATTTGAGGATTTTCAGTCAGGATTTAGAGCTCATCATAGCACAGAGACAGCACTGGTGAAAATTACTAACGACCTCCTTATTGCATCAGACAAAGGACTTGTCTCTGTACTGGTTTTATTAGATCTTAGTGCTGCATTTGATACCATTGACCATCAGATCCTATTGCAGAGACTGGAATATTTCATTGAACCGCTCCAAGATGGTTTAAGTCCTATTTATCAGATCGATTTCAGTTTGTACATGAGTCCTCAGTTTGTACTTGAGTCCTCCATGTACGCCAAAATTAGTCATGGAGTTCCACAAGGATCTGTCCTCGGACCAATCCTGTTCACTTTATATATGCTTCTTTTAGGCAATATTATCAGGAAATATTCCATAAACTTTCATTGTTATGCAGATGATACTCAGTTATATCTATCAATCAAGCCAGATAAAACTGATCAGTTAGCTAAACTTCAAATGTTCCTTCAGGATGTTAAAACCTGGATGACCTGTAATTTTCTAAAGTTAAACTCAGATATTGTTCTGCGGCCCAAGCACCTCCGTGACACATTATCTAAAGACATAGTTTCCCTTGATGGCATCGCCCTGGCCTCCAGCACCACTGTGAGGAATCTTGGAGTTATCTTTGATCAGGACATGTCGTTTAAGTCTCACATTAAGCAAATTTCAAGGACCATCTTTTTTCACCTACGTAATATTGCGAAAATCAGGAACATCCTGTCTAAAAATGAGCTTCTCTGCATTGGCTTCCTGTAAAATCCAGAATAGAATTCAATATCCTTCTTCTTATCTACAAAGCTCTTCATGGTCAGGCACCATCTTATCTTAAAGAGCTCATAGTACCTTATTACCCCACCAGAGCACTGCGCTCCCAGAATGCAGGGTTACTTGTGGTTCCTAGAGTCTCCAAAAGTAGACTAGGAGCCAGAGCGTTCAGCTATCAAGCTCCTCTCCTGTGGAACCAGGTTCCAGTTTGGGTTCAGGAGGCAGACACCATCTCCACATTTAAGAGTAGGCTTAAGACTTTCCTCTTTGATAAAGCTTATAGTTAGGGCTGGCTCAGGTGAGTCCTGAACCATCCCTTAGTTATGCTGCTATAGGCCTAGACTGCCGGGGGATTTCCCATGATGCACTGAGCTCCTCTCTCCTCTACTTTCTCTCCCTCTGTATGCAACCTCATCCCATTATTGCATGTTACTAACACAACTTCTCCCCTTTCTGGTAGTCTTGTGCTTTCTCGTCCCTCTCCTCTCTCCTCCTATCACTTCCTGCAGGTTTTCTGGCTCTGGAGCTGTGGAGTCTGGATCTGTGGTTGCGGGTCACCTGCTGCCCCCGTGTTCCTGCTCGACACCCTCTGCTGCAACGACTATTGTTACTAGTCCTATTGTTATTATTGTTATTATAATCATTAACATTACGACTGTTACCATTAACACTACTATAAATATCTGTACCATTTTTCATTTAGTCTATAGCAACATCACCTTTACTGTCTGTACCTCTGTGTGGATATTGTGTAGGCTGCCTCCCTCTCTCTCTCTCTCTCTCTCTCTCTCTCTCCCTCTCTCTCTCTCGCCCCTTCACCCCCAACCGGTGGAGGCAGATGGTCGCCCACCCTGAGTCATGGTTCTGCTCGAGGTTTCTGCCTCTTAAAGGAAGTTTTTCCTTGCCTCTGTCTCCTAGTGCTGCTCTTGGTGGGAACTGTTGGGCTTCTGTAAATAACATCACAGAGTACGGTCTAGACCTGCTCTTTTATGAAAAGCGCTGTGAGATAACTGTTGTTGTGATTTGGTGCTATATAAATAAAATTTAACTGAACTGAATTGAACTTGACTGACAAGAACCACAGCTGAAACACTGGAAGTTAAACACATGTCTCAATGTTTAATTGAAATACTGAAAGTGTTCACTGCCAAATCAGGAATCTTAGATGGAAGACTGACGACAGGTGGAAAACCGAGCAGGAACTTCTTCCTGAACACAGAGCCCAACCTAAAACACAGACAGATTAGTTTTGTACTGCAGAAACCGGATTCTATTGATTCTACTTTTGAAACAAAGTAAAGAACACACTCACATGTTGTTTCAGCCAGCCATGATGTACTTGACAAAAGCTGAAAGAGAGATGCACAGAGTTTCCTTCAGGTATCATGTCACTGCTCTGTGTTTTCTATTCATTAATGTGTGTGTTACCTTCATAGTTAATACATCCGTTAGCATCTTCCTGTCCTGCCAACACCTTGTCCACTTCTCCTTCAGTCATCCTCTCTCCTGATTACACAGAACATGCACAACAGGTTGTCACAGAGTCTGAGCATGCTCAGTGTGGGTAATAAATTACAGAAGGGTAAAATCTCAGATTATAGGATCAAATTTACACAACAAATATCAACAACCACATTTTCAGATAAAAAGCAGAGTGTACCAATGTGAATAACAGGCGTCACATAGAAGCTACTTTCACTAACCAGTGTTCTGAGATACTTGCTAAAAGCAGAAGAACTGAATGGAAGAAGTGTACACACTTCGAAATGACTAAGATGTGACACATTCTCTCATGTCTGCACCGACTCGGGTCTCATATATTTACATGAACGTTGAGTAACTTTGTTTTGTTTAATGTTGGAGGGTTAAAATGTTTTACTTGATGTTGTGACTTAAATGTTTTAAGTGTGTCACTTTCATTTAAAATCATTTGCATGCTTTCTTGGAAAACACATTTTATGATCATCATACCCAGAGTGACCAGAACATGTCTCAGCTCTGCACCCATCACCATCCCATTTCCTTCTTTATCGAAGACTCTGAGGCCTTCCACAAAGTCCTCGTAGGTTCCCTGTTAACACACACACATTAAGACATGAACACACACCCGGAGTGAGTAGTACATATTTTTACCAATAAATTATCTCTCGAGCTGAAACCCTTCATCTTACTTTGTCTTTGGACTGAGCCACATGTTGCAGCATCGGCAGGAAGGTCTCAAAGTCCACCATTTTACTTCCCATGTCTGTCCAAAATAGACAAGAAGAAGAAGAGGAAACATGGGGAACGTCTCAAACTTTCTAAATACGGAAAAGGTTTTAAAGTTTTTTTCTGTTCAACAGTCTTAAAACTTAAACCAAATCTGTAACTTCTGTGTGTCCATGTGTCTCTCTGTGTCTCTGTGTCTCTCTCTCTTTGTCCCTCTCTGTGTCTCTGTGTCTCTCTCTCTGTGTCCCTCTCTGTGTCTCTGTGTCTCTCTCTCTTTGTCCCTCTCTGTGTCTCTGTGTCCCTGTGTCTCTCTCTCTGTGTCCCTCTCTGTGTCTCTGTGTCCCTGTGTGTCTGGGACCATGGGAGTGTGAGTGCAGAGTGATTCTACAGAGCGTGTGAGTTTCTATCTTTGTTTGGTATTGTTTTATGTTGTGTAGTTGGTAGTTGTTGTTTGTTGTTGGTGTGTTCGGGTAGAGGGTTTGTCAGCTGGGCATCATGCCCGTGGTTGGCAGCCATGCGGTGCTGGAGAAGCTAACTCGCCGACATGCGGTGAGGGTTTCCCTGCATGTCTGCTGTTCAGTGGAGGAGGCCAGCTATGCTGTCAGGGAGGTTGTAGGCTTTCACAGTGTGATGTCTGCCCCCCGTATGAACAGCGCTGTAGTGATTCTTTTGGATAATCAGGATCACTATTTCTAACACACCTCCGTTCATTAAATCTGAGGATCTAGTTAAAGAGCTGTCACGTTACGGCCAGCTGATTTCTCCTGTTAAAATGGTTCTGCTGGGCTGTAAGTCACCAAAGATGAAACACGTCATGTGTCACATGATCCTGAAGGATAACGCCACTGATTTAAACCTGACGTTCAGTTTCAAAGTTGAAGGCTTTAATTATGTTGTCTTTGCGACATCTGACACCATGAAGTGTTTCGGGTGCGGGGATGAGGGTCATTTAGTCTGTCCCGCCGGAGAGAAACGAACCGGTTCGGTTCCACGCGGGCCCGAGCCAGCCTCCAAACCTGCAGGGCTGAATGGTACAGCGGATTGGGCCGCGGTGCCGCTTCAGGGTGGCGTGGACTCTGTTGTTGTGTCTCCTGCAGCTGAATCAGACTCACTGGGTGCGTCTGCAGAGTTCTGTTGTACAGAATGATAGTGCAGATAAAACTGATGATGGCAAAAACACTCAGGCCAATGAGGAAGCTGATAGTGTACAGTTAGAGAAAAGGGAAGGTAAGGCCAGTAAAGCTAGTTGCAGTGAGAACATTAACAAGGCGGCTGATGATCTTCTGGTTGACAGTATGGCTGACGAGCTGGTTCCGACTAAGAGGACCAGCAAAAGGAAAAATAGTGCTAATAAAGAACAGAGTGAAGCTAAAGCTAAGAAATGCCAGAGGATCTTTCTGATGAGGAGGAGGATGAGGAGGAATGTGAGTGGACTGCATCCCAGGTTGAAGTGGTGAAAAAGGGCCTCAGGGCCGTGAAGACGGAGCAGTTCTTCTCTGACCTCAGAGGGTTTGTGAGGTCTGTAGCATGTCTGAGGAAAGACAGCGAGGGCTTCACTGACCAGGAGGTTTTCCATCTTAAGAAAATAGTGACGAGAGTCAGAGCTCAGCTCATAGATGATGACTGAGTCCACCATGTTTCTCCACGTGATTGAGGTTGTATTTGTTATTCTGTCAGTTTTTCCCTCCTTTATGGCTGATTTAAAAATTGGTTCTTTAAATATTAACGTGCGAGGAGCAACATAAAAACAGCTTCTCTCTTTAGACTCATGGAGTTAAAGAACCTGGATGTGATGTTTGTGCAGGAGACTAATAGTGATGTGGTGTATGAAAGTGAGTGGAAGAAGCAGTGGCCTGGAGAAGTTATCCTCAGCCATGAAGCCTCTAACAGTGGGGGGGTGGGGGTGCTCTTCTCAAAGGGGTTTCGTCTCTGCTCTTTTGAAGTGGAGGAGATAATGAGTGGGCATATTTTAAAGATAAAGGTTCAGTATGAACACACTAAACTGATCTTTGTAAATGTTTATGCTCCCATTCTGGCCGGTGACAGGATGAGGTTTTTAGATGTTTTGAGTGATGTGCTTCATGACTGTACAGAGGATTTTTTGTGGCTGGGCGGTGATTTTAACTGCACTGAAAATCCCAAACTGGATCGAAATCACCTAGAGCCTCATCCTGCTTCATCAGCCAAGCTCCGGCGTCTGATGGAGAGTTATGAGCTGATGGATGTGTGGAGAGGTTTTCACATGGACGACAGGCAGCACACTCCAGAGTCCAGTCCAGTCATTCCAGAGATAACTTGCTGTCTTTGGCCATCGCTTTTATTGTTTTAAACACCATTTTGGCATTTTTAAACAGTGTCTCATCACTCCTGTAGGTTTTTCTGACCATTGTCTTGTCCAGTGCACTGTATATTGAGAATGTAAAATTGCACAGCGCATATTGACACTTCAATACTGGACTTTTAAATGATAACTCTTTTAAATAGGCATTTGAGTGTGTGTGGGGTATTCACAGGAGCACTAAGTCCAGTGTCCCATCGTTGCAGCAGTGGTGAGATATTCAGGTGAAGCTTTTTTGTCAGCAATATACTCGCAATGTCACCAAGCACATTACAAGGGGTCTTCCGGACCTAGAGATTGACGTAGTGGAATTAGGAATTAAAGACGTTGGTGGATTCCACAGGAAATTAAGGCCATGTTGAAGCTCTTAAAGTCAAAAAGGCTGCCGACCTGTGGTGCATCACAGCGCAGGGAGCTCTTGTCCACTCACGCTTCATGAACGCTTCCCTGATGGATGCACCATCACAGTTTTTCTTTGGTTTAGAGCGCAAAAACGGTCAAAGAAAGATCCTCCACTCTCTGCGCTCTGAAGAAGGTGCTACGGTCACAGGAACCCCTGAGATCAGGAGGTACGCCACCTCGTTCTACAAAGAACTGTTCAGAGAGGAGTTTGTGGAAGATGCAGAGTCCGCTGCTTCTTTCTATGCCGGGCTTCCTCAGGTGGGGGCAGATAACAATACTGTGCTGGACGATGCTCTGTCTTTGAATGAGTTGTATGTTGCTCTGATGAGTCTCGGAAACGGTAAGGCTCCAGGCATCGACGGGCTCCCTGTGGACTTTTATAAAACCTTCTGGCCTGTGGTTGATGAAGATCTGCTGGAGGTGTTTCAGGACAGTCTGAGCAGAGGGTTTATGCCGTTGAACTTTGCTGCCGAAGAAAGGAGATCTGCTGGATTTAAAGAACTGGAGGCCGGTGTCTCTGCTGTGTGGAGACTATAAAATCCTCTTCAAGGCCCTCGCCTCGCAGCTTCGGGAGGTGATGAGTGAAGTGGTTCATGTCGACCAGACTTACTGTGTACCCGACAGGTTAATGAGTGATAACATTACTCTAGTTCGGCACGTCTTGGATGTCTCTGGCTCAGTGGGTTTGAATACTGGCTTTATTTCCATAGACCAGGAGAAGGCTTTCGACCAGGTTGAACACCAATATTTGTGGCAGAAACTCCGTGCTTTTGGTTTCAGCCCAGGTTTCATAGCTATGATCCAGGTTCTGTACCGTGATGTTGCGAGCATATTAAAGGTGAATGGGGTTTGGGGGTGCCTTTTAATATGCAGAGAGGGGTACAGCAGGGTTGCTCTCTGTCGGGATGCTTTATTCCCTCGCTATAGAGCCTCTGCTCAATAGACTCAGACAGGAACTTTCTGGGGTGTGTTTTCCTGGGTGTGATTCAGCTGTTAAACTGTCAGCATATGCAGATGATGTAATGGTTGTTTTAAACACACAAAGGGATATCGATGTTTTGGTAGACAGTGTGGGTATTTTGCATCGCATATCTTCCTGCTAGTTAACTGGGGGAAAAGTGAAGCTGTGGTGGTGGGAAATGTGTTGCAGTATAACCTGGTTCTGCCAGGAGGGCTAGCCTGGAAGACAGTAGGGTTAAATTATTTGGGTGTGTTTCTGGGTGAGGAGTGGGTGATGTCGAAGAACTGGGATAACATGCTGGAAAAGGTTGAAGGGCAATTAAAGAAGTGGAAGTGGCTCTTACCGAGCATGTCCTATAGAGGGAGGACACTTATTAATAATCTGGTGTCCTCATCTCTGTGGCAGAAACTGTCTTGTGTGGATCTGTTTTGGTTAATTTGTTTTTGGGATAAGTTGCACTGGATTCCCCAGTCTGTTTTGTTTCTTCCCAAAGACCAGGGAGGACAAGGAGTTGTTCACTTGGCCAGCAGGGACGCTGCTTTCCAGCTGCAGTTCATCCAGAGACTGCTATTTGGCCCAAAAGACTTGGTCTTTGGCTCTCTGGCGCGTTGGGTCCTGCAGAACTTCCATCGCTGTGGATTAAAACTGTTCCTGATGGATGTAAGGAAGCAGAGTTTCCAGTCGTTGCCTCCTTTTTATCGTGGAGTGTTCACAGTGTGGAAGCTGTTGATCAAGGAGAGACGGGTGCTCGGTGACTCCTTACACTGGCTGCTGGAGGAGCCAGTGGTGCACGGGGAACGTATGGATCATCGGGTTGGCCGTGACGGAGCGGTTCTGCCGGGCACGAGTGCTCACGCTTGGTGATATGGTGGATACCACTGGACCAAGGCTGAAGGATGCTACTGCTTTGGCAGCTGCTCCGGGTGTGAGGTTGGTCAGAACCATCGCTAGACTGCTGGAGCACTGGACACACAAACTGTCAGGACATGAATCCGTCAGGTTGGAGGAGTATACGGTCGGACTGATTAAACCTCAATCGGACGATTCCTTTCTTGGATTATGTGTCAGTCCCAATCTAGAGAACAATGATGGGATTTTTTTAGATGTACCATGCTGCATTTTAAACTTGGAGGAGGCAAAAGGGAACGCCTTATATAAACTGATGGTGGTGTGTTTGAACAAGGGAAAACTCCACAGTCGAGTCGACACACCGTGGCGTGGACGTCTGGGTTTGGCGGTCGGTGTCCGACCTGCGTGGAGGAGTCTGTACAAACCTCCTCTGACGAAGAGAGTGGCTGACCTGCAGTGCAGAGTGTTGCATCGTGGCGGTCATCAGTCCCGGTGCGAGCGACGTCTGTCCTTTTTGTCCTGTTAAAGAAACTGTGTTTCATTGTTCTTGTGAATGTGTGTGCCTGCCGCCGTTGTTTTTGTTGCTGGCGACACTTTTCACTAAGTTAGGCGAGGTTTTCTCCACACAAGTGTTTGTCCTGGGATTCATCTACTGTAAGGCTGCTAAACATAAATGCCAGCTGCTGAACTTTATTTTAGGCCAATCAAAGATGGCGGTGTATGTGAGCAGGAAGAGGAAGCTGTGTGTGTGTCTGTCTCTGTGTGTCAGTGTGTTGCTCTCTCTCTGTGTCTCTGTGTGTCCCTCTCTCTGTGTCCCTGTGTGTGTCCCTCTCTCTCTCTCTCTGTTCCTCTCTCTCTCTCTCTCTGTGTCCCTCTTTGTGTGTCCCTGTCTCCCTCTCTGTGTGTCCCTGTCCCTCTCTCTGTGTGTCCCTGTGTGTGTCCCTCTCTCTCTCTCTGTTCCTCTCTCTCTCTCTCTCTGTCCCTCTTTCTGTGTCCCTCTCTCTCTCTCTCTGTGTCCCTCTTTGTGTGTCCCTGTCTCCCTCTCTGTGTGTCCCTGTGTCTCTCTGTGTGTGTCTCTGTGTGTGTCTTTGTGTGTCCCTCTTTCTGTGTGTCCCTGTCCCTCTCTGTGTGTCCCTCTTTCTGTGTGTCCCTGTCACTCTCTGTGTGTCTCTCTCTGTGTTTCCCTCTCTCTCTCTGTGTCTCTGTGTGTCCCTGTGTCTCTGTGTGTCCCTCTCTCTCTCTCTGTGTCCCTCTTTGTGTGTCCCTGTCTCCCTCTCTGTGTGTCCCTGTCCCTCTCTGTGTGTCTCTCTCTGTGTGTCCCTGTGTCTCTCTGTGTGTGTCTCTGTGTGTGTCTTTGTGTGTCCCTCTTTCTGTGTGTCCCTGTCCCTCTCTGTGTGTCCCTCTTTCTGTGTGTCCCTGTCACTCTGTGTGTCTCTCTCTGTGTGTCCCTGTGTGTGTCCCTCTCTCTCTGTGTCTCTGTGTGTCCCTGTGTCTCTGTGTGTCCCTCTTTCTGTGTGTCCCTGTGTGTCCCTGTGTCTCTGTGTGTCCCTCTTTCTGTGTGTCCCTGTCACTCTCTGTGTGTCTCTCTGTGTGTGTCCCTCTCTCTCTGTGTCTCTGTGTGTCCCTGTGTCTCTCTGTGTGTGTTTCTTTGCTCAGTGTGTTTGTCTGACTAGGATCGTCACTGATTAATCAGCCCACCTACGAGGCTCACCTGCCAAACACCAACGCAGCGTCACTGATCGCCGAATAGTTGTTTTAGATTGACGGAAAGTTTATAATCTAAGCAATACGGTTAGATCTCTCGTGTGCGACGGGATGTCACAGGGTTTTGACGTCATTTTTGGGCCTACATGGAACCGTCCGTGCGGGCTTTGGTCGGCTTCACTGTTTCAACTGTGGCTTACCCCCTTGGTTTAATACGTCCGTTGACAAAATGGTTCTACTTTCTGGGATTACTCCGCCCCCTGAAAGCTTCAGCCAATACAAACCTTTGGTTTGGTTTTAAAAGTTAAGAGTTCACAGGTTGGTGTGAATTAACTGGCCAGGGGCCGTGTGGGCTTTCCATTGTTCTCCGACCCTCTTTGTGTAGACAAGCTGCATGGCCAGGCTCCTCAGTGACCCGGAGGCTGTTGCCATGGATGTGAGGCCCAACACCTGTTCCTAGCCACGACGCCTTTAATACATCTGGAAAACTGGTGAAACACATCCAGGTTCTCCTGCTGATCAAAGCAGCGTGGCTAACCCACTCATTGTTTCAGCTGATAGATGACAAACACAAATGGTTCACAATCAGCTTTGCAGTTTGTGTCCCTGTCACTCTCTGTGTGTCTCTCTCTGTGTGTCCCTGTCACTCTCTGTGTGTCTCTCTCTGTGTGTCCCTGTCACTCTCTGTGTGTCTCTCTCTGTGTGTCCCTCTCTCTCTGTGTCTCTGTGTGTCCCTGTGTCTCTCTGTGTGTGTCTCTGTGTGTCCCTCTCTTTGTGTGTCCCTGTGTGTGTCCCTCTCTGTCTCTCTCTCTCTCTGTGTGTGTCTCTGTGTGTCCCTCTCTTTGTGTGTCCCTGTGTGTGTCCCTCTCTGTCTCTCTCTCTCTCTGTGTCCCTCTCTCTGGGTGTCCCTGTTTGTGTCCCTCTCTGTCTCTCTCTCTCTCTGTGTCCCTCTCTCTGGGTGTCCCTGTTTGTGTCCCTCTCTCTCTCTGTGTCTCTGTGTGTGTCTCTGTGTTTGTCCCTGTGTCTCTCTGTGTGTCCCTCTTTCTATGTGTCCCTGTCTCTCTCTTTGTGTCCCTGTCTCTCTCTGTGTGTCTCTCTGTGTGTGTCCCTCTCTCTCTGTGTCCCTGCGTGTACCCTCAGCCTTGGGGCGTCCCAGCACTCGGAGGACTTCAGCATTGGTTGGGTTTTGTCCGAGCGCTCTCATCACGTCTCCACACTGAGAGAAGAAGATCTGGTTCTGTGGACTTTGCTCGAACAGCTGGAAGGCTTCTTTAAACTCTGTCAGTGATGACATTAGTGATGACATCAGTCTGGAAACACTTCTCATTACATTCTGAAAATCAAACTGTGTGTGTTGCTGTTTTACCTTCAATCTGAGCAGCGCTGAACTCAATCTGACAGAGTAAGAAAGAAAACACTGAGCTGAGATCAGCCCACACTGAAGGAGGAAGGAGCTCTTTACATGAAGCCAACGATTCAGTCAAGACGACCTCATGTTGAAAAACGCCTCCTCTGAACTTCGTATTTTACAATTTGAATGGAAACAACAAAAAAAACTATCATCTTCTAATTTTCTATGAAAATGATTGGTTCAGACAGACCTTGATGCTGAGTGGGTCGAAGTCTGGATCTTTAGCCGCTTCTGGTTCTGGAGAGATTTTAACTGCTTCTTTCTTTTGCTCGGTCTTCTTGGGCGGCATGATGGAGGGACAGATGGACAGTAAGAGAGGAGATTCAGATCATAGAGGGTGAGTGAAGGAAGCAGAGGAGCTTCCTCAGTGAGACGTTTAAATACCTGCTACACTCATAGTCCGGCAGGTCCATTTACGGTCAGATATGAACTGCTGCACGAAGCCTCTCAGGATTTCTGCTGCAGAGAGACAAACTGTAAATAGATCTGAAACAAATTCTACAGTCCTCCACTGAAGCCACACAGAACACACATCTACTCAGACCACCTTAAATAAAAAACATTTACTGCTGTCTCCTGACGCCACCCTAAATAGAAAACCCATCAACTCTTTTCTACTGAGACCGCCTTAACTAGAAAAGCCATCGCCTGTTCTCTTCCAGGTTCAAATGTTCCTTTAAGTAGAAACAGCTGAGCTGAACCTGTCACAGATTTCACAGCTGATTGTTGTTAACAAGTTAAAGTTATTTTCCAAGTTGTCCTGTCTCTCTGTGTGTCCCTGTGTGTCTTACCTGATTTAACGTTAGTGGCCTTCTCCCCTGTGTTGGGGTTTTCAACACATGGTCAGGTTTGCTTATTAGCTGAATATCAAATATATTCTAAAAAATATCAATAAAAACTATTAATATTCAAAATGATTAATTATAATGAATAAATACGGGGCACCACCCTGGAATCAGGGACCAATAACCAAATATGAGCCAAGTATGATCAGGCTGAAAGAGGGTTTGTCACCTACAGATGGCAAACAGAGGGGGGTGAGTCCGTACACTGTCCATGGTAACCAACTCTTACCACAAAATTATACACAAATAATCACAGGCAACGACTTCTTAAAATTATAATAGGATATAAATCAACGATCAACAACTTTAGCAAGTAAATCACTATTAACTATTCTAAGCAAAATGAAATAAAGCCAATACAACAAAAACATACCACAATCCAGCAAGCATGTGTGTGTGCGCGTGAGTGGGAGAGAGGGGGAGAGAGAGGGGGGTGGATCCGACCACGTGAGTAGTCGCAGATCTAGTTCAGAATCGGGCTCGAGGCCAGCTGATTTTGGAATCAAGATGGTGGTTCAAACCATGTGATTTCAGGATTAAAAATCACTCTCCCTGAACTAAAATAAACTGGAGAGCTCTGATGCCAGCCTGCTGTGGGTCACAGGTCTAGTTAGCTTCAGAGATCAAGTGGTGTGTGCATGTGGGGTTAGTAAGCAGGAGGAGAGAAAGGCACAGAGAAACTATATACAATATACAGTACCACAAAGCAGTCATGGCGCAGCGGGTGGTACCGGACACAAACAACGGAAAACACACAGCAATAAACAAGACACGGCGGTCTTTAAATATCCCTTGGAACAGATCTTCACCACATGAAGCTTGTACAAGTTACAATAAAAACGTTATAGAACTTTGACTAAAGCCTGTTACGTGTCGCTTTGGTAGCGAGTCGATGCGTCAGTCCTTTTGGGAAATTTCCTCTCGCCTCGGTTCTGACGATGCCGGTAGTTTCAACGGCACAGCTGATTCTTAGGCGGCAGCAACAGGAATCAGTGAAGTTGACTTAGGTTGAGAAGGTAGAACACGGAGGTGATCTTCTCAGTTAAGCACGGAGTTTATCCGTCTTCTTCTGCAGGCATGAAACGTTATCTTGTGTATAACAGTTTCTTTAGGGATCCAAAATTGTGTTGGTAGCACAAAGAAAAAACAATAGAGGTAGAAAAAAGAAAACGGAGTTGCTCGTCCGGTGAGTGAAGTCTGTATTCAGGAACAAAGAAAGTTCAGCGCTGAAAAAATTGTGTCTCCTATCACAGCTTACGCAGATGTGGAAAGACAGGGTTTGTTTTACCTCCTTACAGTCCCGTGAAGAACTGGGAATGGTGTCAAGGGTTCGGAGGTGTTCAGTTTTATACATAGGATATTACTGGACCATCCCGCTGATTTGAATGGAGATCAGTGAAGCCAGTTTTGGACCAATAAAATACTACTACAGGGTTACTTCCTGTTGGCACCAACGTCTACTGAGCATGACCAGCATAACCGTGGTTTGATGACGTAAAGCAACGGCAGAAACGCTGTAATTCTGGTAGCTGCATAGCTGCGCCAACAAAAAGTTTCTTTGCTCAGTGTGTTTGTCTGACTAGGATCGTCACTGATTAATCAGCCCACCTACGAGGCTCACCTGCCAAACACCAACGCAGCGTCACTGATCGCCGAATAGTTGTTTTAGATTGACGGAAAGTTTATAATCTAAGCAATACGGTTAGATCTCTCGTGTGCGACGGGATGTCACAGGGTTTTGACGTCATTTTTGGGCCTACATGGAACCGTCCGTGCGGCTGATAGATGACAAACACAAATGGTTCACAATCAGCTTTGCAGTTTGGTTTCATAATAAAGAACGTCAACGGTTTGACCTTTTGAACTACAGGAATGTTAGCATCTGGCCTGTGAAGACCTCAGGCCCAAAGTCAGTGTGTCCAGATAGTCAGACCCACAGATCAGTGTTAGTGACCCTTTACTGAATCCAACGTCCGAAACAGGCTTAAACAAACGGAGGCAGCAGGTGGATTACAGGACAGAGGACTTATGATGAGGTACAGGACTGCAGTAAGGGGACTGGTATGAGAACCAGGTGATGGAGAAAGGAAGGTGTTGCTGTAGGGGATAAAGTTTCAGTTGACAAAAAAAAATTATTAACTAAAAATTGCAAAAATACTAAGAAGGTGCTTGTAGAAACATTTTAAGATCATTCAGCAGAAAAACATACCCTCCACTTCTTGTTTTTGTTTTGTACTTCTTGTCTTTCGCCAGCTGGTGGCAGCGTCCGACAGGAGCTGATCTACGGACTCAGTTCTTGTGTCAGCTGAGAACTTTTGTTCTGAAGTTTGCTGCAGTGAAATCAAGAACTGGCCTGTGAGGAAGTGACTGTAACGGACATTTAAACTGAGTCAGTATGGTCTCACCACCGTGTGGCGCTCACTTCAAGCTTCAAACTCACTTCAGTCTTCACCCACATGTCCTGAACAGATGACTGGAACAGTATCTCAACACGCCAAAAGCCAGAAAAGTACGACACGGAAATTCCAAAATATAAAATCTGCCAAGAGCTGACCTCCTCACGGCAAAAGAATCAGCCATAAAGAAGGAGGACAGAAGCAGAACAGCTCAGGCTGAAGGGGTCGGCAGCCCTTTCCAAACTCACCATCCAGGAAAGGATGGCCATGATTTCACAGAGCAAAGATTTTCTTTAAATCACCGTTGTATCTCCTGATAAAGGAAGATGCACTGTGGCCCTAAATGCAGCAGACTGCCATGCCAGGCTTCTCACACTACTCAGTCAGAATAATACATATCAATATCAGCGGATTCAAGAAAATGCTACAGAAGGAGAAAATCATTAGTGTCCCAGAGAAGCCATCCCATGCTTTTACGCACTACCCAAGATTCATAAACTATGCATAACATAAAAAAGGAGCCTGTTGTCAGCAGGATCAACTCGGTTACCTAAAACATCGGCAAACATTTGTTCAGGATTAGCTGAGCTTAGAGGCAGGTTAGGACCCAAACGAGCAAGATGCAACACTAGTGATTTATTTAAACAAAAGAACAACGTGAACAGGCTCACACGGGTTCAGACGTGCAAACAAAAGTAGGTTCAAAATCCAAAGGCACAATCCAAAACTGGGGGACATTCAAAGACAGGCAGGGAGCACTGGACAAACGATGGCAAGAAACAGAACTGAGGGCTAAAATACTGAGACTGAAGCACACACCAGGCAGGGTGATCAGCCACAGCTGGGACACACGAGGTAATCAGAGCAGACACAGACCAGAATCAGGATAAGGGGACAGAGACAGCAACCAAACAGGATCTAAATCCTAAACCTAAACCCTATTCAAATCTGCATAGGTGTTGTGAACAAGCTTTGTGGACTGGAACTGGGCCATGAAACATGAATGTGTCATACTTACGGCAGAGCTGGTCAGGGAGTTGTGGGCATGTTCCACCCACAGCAGCTGTTTGCTCCAGGAGGACGGGTGCTGAGTCCAAACACCGAGCAGTGCTGTCTCCAGGTCCTGATTGGCCCGTTGGTCTGTGGATGGCATCCTTCACGTCGCAACCACCAGCAGACATCTTAAAGTCTATCACAGAGGCAGGTCACCGCCTGCGATGTGGCTGCAGGTAATGAGGTAAGTTTTCAGCAGCCTAAATGTTGACATTCAGTCTGTCAACCACTATTTGAGTGCGTCGTGATTCCCCCAGCATGTGTCAGCTGCAGCCGTGCTACTTAGACTAGGTTGTGTTTCTGTAGTGTTACAGTTACAGTAAAATATGACGCTCCGCTGACAGTGGACTTGTTCATGTCTGTGATTGGTCATCTGCTGCCAACTGCTGCCAGCTCACGGCTGGTTTGGGAAACCCTGGGTTGACTTACCGGCTGGGTTCGAAAAGTCTTTTTTGTTCAGGAAGGTTCTGACTGAGTGAAGTGAACCGGAAGTATTTCAGTGGCAGCCGTGATAACAGCTGTTCGAATTCTCTAAAAGCTAAGGAAAGGTGCCTCAATGCTTCCTTTCATATCTCCTTTAGCACTAGGGTACACTGCACCATCCTTTACGAAAGGAAAGGAGAGAATGCCGTCCCACAATTCCTTGCTGCAGCAACATTTAAAGCGGCGCACATTCTCAAACTCAAACAATAAAATCCATCAACCACATTTAGCAAAATCCTGCAACACAGACACACATTATGATACTTTAATAAGACACAGTTTGTAATTTGATACTGTTTCAACACCGTTTTATGTTTCGGGTTGTTGAAATAAGCCATTAAGTATTTTCTACAATAAAACAATAAATCACCAACCATGACGGATAAAGGAGGTTGATCACATGTAAGTTACCATTGGCTATTAAGCCTTTTCTCGTGGTGCAGAGCCCAGGCCTGATGAGCACTGAGCCTCTTGATGGGGTGGAGGTAAGAAAGGTTTTTATGGTCAGTCCAGACCCCAAATGGGTGCTCAAACTCCACAGCCCACAGTTCAGTTTCCCAGATCATAATGTTGTTCCTAAAGGGACAATCTTTGAACCCCCCACCCCCACCCCAGAGTCCAAAGCATCTACATCTACTGTAAAGAGGTCCGGATGGATGACTACAGGTGCAGAGGAGAGCAGTTGTTTAATTTAGTGAATGCCATATCTGCCGCAGTAGTGCACCAGAGAGGTGAGGTGTGGGGGGGCTGCCACAGCAGGTCTGTAGTCCTGAATGAACCTCTGGTAGAACAGTGGCAAAGCCACTACGAATTCAGTCATAATACATCTTGAGAATCTGGTGATCAATAGATTTACAGTTTTTCTCACTCACTTTGGTGCATTTCTCGAATCATCATTAACATTTTCAAAACAGTAAGTGCATTTCTCAAAACGGGTCTCACAAACAGCACAACTCAGTGGTTTACCTGCTCACAATCCAAGTCTATCTCTCAAAAGTACATATTTAGGCCAGTTAACATGTCAATGCATCAGAATGACAAGTCCTTGTGTCATGAACTAGATGGTCAAAATGTTGTCAGTATAGCAGTGTACTCTGAAAGTATTTTCTGATGGAGACAACGGCTAAAGTTTGGATGACAATGATTGAAAATGCACAAGGCTGCACTTTTTCTGTACGGCATAGATCACTTTCACCAGTACAAAGTTATAAATTGCAGGAAACAGGACAGGGATCACGGTTTTTACTGTTCAACTGTAATTAGTTGACAGAGCATGTCATTGTCATAGAGAAAAGAAAAAGACAGGAGTGTTTTACAGCACCGCATAGCACAACGGTAGAAATGATAAAATTAGAAATGGAACCATGGAAACAGCCGTTAGGCTGGTGTGCCTGTCTGTCCGGTCGCAGATTCTCTTCCACATCACAACAGATATCTTCATCAATTCAGGACACATTTAGTAGCACTATGAGCAAATCAGCAAGAAGTCTAATGTCAGCTCTTTGGAGCAGCAAAGAGATTACAAATGCTTGTACAAGCCAAAATCCTGGGAACCATAATTTATTATCTTTCATCGTGGAAGACTTTTATTTATATATATATATATATATAAAAAATTAAGGAGATCAAAAAATGTAGTATACAAAGTATACAAATAAATACAATAATACTAAAATACAATGCTGACAAGTGTATGCAAATGTTCACAACATGAGCATAAAGCACAGCTGAGCGTTGCTGTAAAGAGTGTGTGTCTGTGTGTGTGTGTCACGCAATTTTCTGGCAGCTGTAACATTAAAATGTTTTTTGTTTGGTGGCTTTGAAGAGAGCCATATTCTGGTTAAACACAGGATCTTACTCTTTAAACAACAATTCAAATGCATGTGTTCTACTGTTGCTGCCTGTGTCCTGGAGCCTTTTTGGGTGGACAGACAAAGATTGTAGATGGGGGCTGATGTGGGGGGCACCTGTGAGATTAAAGGCGTATTTCAGTTTGCCTGATAAACAGGACCTGCCTGGCCTGGGAGGTTCCATGATGAAAGAGAACACATTTCTTAATCAGGAGAACGGTTCCGGACATGGTCTCCAGTATTTTGGCTCGTACATGCATTCGCCAGTGTGTTTCTAATCTCTTTATTGCTCCAAATAGCTGACACTGGATTTCTTGCTGATTCACTCACAGTGTCACACTTCACCCCGAAAACACAAGATGTTGCCAACGTGGTCAAGACATCAGATTTCATTCCATATATTCAGACTTTCATTCAAAATATTCAAGGTTCACTCCAGATATTCAGATGGACAAACTTCATATATATATACACACACACACACACACACACACACACACACACACACACACACACACACACACACACACACATATCCATCATTTTCCTCTTTGATAAAGCTTATAGTTAGGGCTGGCTCAGGTGAGTCCTGAACCATCCCTTAGTTATGCTGCTATAGGCCTAGACTGCCGGGGGGATTTCCCATGATGCACTGAGCTCCTCTCTCCTCTACTTTCTCTCCCTCTGTATGCAACCTCATCCCATTATTGCATGTTACTAACACAACTTCTCCCCTTCCTGGTAGTCTTGTGCTTTCTCGTCTCTCTCCTCTCTCCTCCTATCACTTCCTGCAGGTGTTTCTGGCTCTGGAGCTGTGGAGTCTGGATCTGTGGTTGGAATCTTCTCTTTTCACTCTTCCCTGCTCACTGTGTATTGTTACTGTTGACTGTGTACGGTGGGTGAATGGTCTGACGGCTGTTATTGTAGCATGTTCTGATTTGTTCTTTATTCTTACCTTGTTTACAACGTTTAGTCCAGCTACAGACTTGTATGCGAGGAATATGACTGAAGTTTGACTTTCTTTAACTCTGACAACGTGTTCAGCTGTTTTGCATGTGTCACCTTATGCAATGATGTTTTCAGGGGTCAGACTATTCAACAGAGACGGGGATAATAAGCTGTCATCAGCATCACATGAGCAATTGGTAATGTAGGAAACGGCAGACAATTGTACATAATCATTTGTATCAGTCTATCAAAGCATTTTCACTTTGTTTAAAATAAAGAGAAATTGCTTCTATGATGTGCACAAGTGAACAGATGATGTGAGATGTATTAGCTCTTACCAGTATGTGTTGATAGTTGTAGATCTCGTGCTGTATTTGATGCTTGTATGTTGGTCCTCAAATGGAAGTCAGTAAATGTAAATGATGTGGAGGTTGAACAAGTCATTTTCTGGTCTTACAAATGCACCAAAGCAGCTGAGAAAAACTGTAACTATACCTGTAAAATGTTCTGCCAGTGCCTGCATCAGCAGGAGTTGAGAGGTAGTAAGCTTTGCTGATGAAGCTGAGGAGACTTGAGGGTCCTCCAGAGACTAGTGGAGGGCATCTAGTGCCTGAGCAGAATTCTCCAGAGACTGTAGGTTTGATGTGAGAGCACTTTCTGACAGATGGTTGATCAGGATGAGCAGAGCTGGCAGAGACATCTGGGCTTGGCTTGAGGAGCCGAATGATTAGTTTTCCTTGTGTGTTTGCGACCAGGAGCTGTTGTTGGGCCAGAGGTTTCAGGGGCCTCAACCCACACTGGTGTTTCACAAACTACCTCACTAGCCAAGACATGGAGTGGCCAAGGCCAGCGGTGGAGGAGTGTCACCGGATAGACGCTCTGGTGAGAACAGCTGATATCGGGAAGGCAGGATGGTACGAGAGAGAAACTATGCATGCTAAAAAATACCTCCTGAAGTGTTGATTAACAAAACTGAATCTATTATATATTATCTATTTTTGATGCCAGTGTCAGAACTTTAGATTCCAAAGTTTTCCATGTGTTTTAAATGTTTAGGTAATTCATTTCTAAAATTAACAAATGTTTTTGAAAGGCCTGATGGCAACTAATAAACATGTGACTTCACGTGTCTGTGTGTGTGTGTGTGTGTGTGTGTGTGTGTGTGATGACACACTACCTGACCTCTCAGGTTTCAGTCAGAGAGGCGAAGCAAGACGAGGCCAGAAGACAGCAGACAGACAGTTGGAGTGGCTGTGAGACAGCGAGGCAGGCAGACAGACGCGTTGCAGAGAAGTTGTTGGGAATAAACAAGTGAAACAGGTAAGACTGAGAGGTGTGTGTGTTTCCGTGTGTGTGTGTGGACGAATAGACATGAATCTGACATGGCATGAAATAATGAACCAACTGTGACGGCTGTGTGTGTTCACAACAACGTGTAGTTTGAATCCAGAGATTTCTTGTTTATCTCCAGATAAACTACATTTTGATTGAGTTAAAACATTTCCAACTTGGCCAAATAAGTCTTCATCATGAGTTCAGATTTTAACTGGATCCAGGTATAAGACTACCAGAACCAGAATTTAAGAACTGTGACCTTTGTGAAAAATCACCTTTAACAAAACAAAATAAAAAATAAGAATCAAACTGAGTATTTCAGTCTTTATGTGAGTCCGGAATCTGAGCCGACTGAAGGCACCATCCATGTCACCTTCAGATTTTACTGCGTTGTACCTGAATGCATCTGAACGCACCGTGTGGGTGCTCTGTAGTACACCTGCTGTGCTGCTGTTAAAGTGATACTCTCTCTCTCAATTTCATTTCACTAATAATACTTATCTTGCCAAAGCCGATATTAATAATAATAATAACCACGTTAGTTATGAAAAACTAAGTAACAGTTACAGCATTAATGATGATGATGATGATAATGATAATAATAATAATAATAATAATAATGTACTCGTATTTGTAGAATCACACGTCCTAAAAATAACTAAAGCATTGTAACTCAAGAATGACATTAGTCAAAAAGTGTATATAATATATATATATATTACATTACTACATTATATTTAGCCCTCCGCTATTGCTGCACGTAAAATTATACGTGCAGCTGGTGTAGGCTTTTCATATGTTATCGACCAAATGGATCACAGTCTGATCGTTTACACTCTCTGAAACTGGTTGTTATGTTTGAAACCAAACGTGCCCTGAGCAGGTGTGGCTGACTGCTGATGCTCTCTGTTGTGTGGAGGGTCAAAGGTCACATTATCCCTCACAGATGATGATGATGATGATGATGGTTATGATGTGACTGTTAACTTGTGTCTATCATGAAAATCAAAAGATGAGATTTTACCCATAATGCCTCAGTAATGAAGAGCAGAGATTCAGTTTAAGTGTAATTAAATTACATTTCTCTTTTTTGTTAATAAAGATTAGAAGATTTAAAGATAACATCTTCAGAGTTAAATGAATCATTTTATTTGAAACTGCATATACATATATATATATATATATAATATTGATGTTTCAGAAACATGTTTAATTCAATCTTTATTATACTATATAACAGAGCTCAAGGTTAATTAACCTGCAGCTAACCGTAGCAACAGTCCTGATACTTCAGTTAGCTGAAACTGTTGGTAGCTGTTGAGACACATGTTTCACTCACATGCACAGGTGCCTCACCAGGCAGCTGCTAATAACCAGAGGACCAGTGTGTTACTGGGAGATGGTCCACACTGGTCCACTTTAGTTGCTTTTTAATATTCAGGCTGCAGCAGTGGCAGCCATGTTGTGGTTTAGAGGTTAGCATCAGTGTGCCACATGCTAACTGTAACTCAGACTTTTAATAGTTTTAAAAAGCGCCTCGGTGGCTAGACGATGAGGTTCAGCTTGGGTTTTATAAGACAGAATGCTGACTTCAGGTGACACGTTGGGGTTAGAGTTTAAGATAAGCCAGCAGATTCAGTATTTATAGACCAACTGACGGAGTTGAACGAGCTGATCAGGGATCACATATTAACAACTGCTGCCACCAACAACTGCTGCAGTCTAATTTAGCTCAGGGTGGCTGTGGCCAGGCTAACGGCTAGCTGAGCAGGGTCACACTGAAAGGTTAACAGCCTGCCAGAGGAAATAGCATTTAGCTAGTCAGATTAGCACTGCTAGCTTCAGCTCAGGATAGCATGTAGCTATAAGATGAGGTTGCAGGTCCTGACTCAGGAAAGTTTCGTGTGGATGGATTATCGCACATATCTAGTTGCTGAAGATATCTGTGCTGCAGCAGCGCTGACAGAGGCCTGGCAGCGGAGCTTCAACATTTGTGTTAGTAGCTGCTAATGAAGCCAAGGCTCACTGATGGATGTGGGAAGTGAAGGCTGGCCCGTGTGGCCCGATCCAACAGACGAGCTACTGTAGGTCAAACTGCTGAAGATGCTGGTTCTGATAGAAAGGTGTCAGAACAGTTTGTTGTGTCTGGGGCTGCGGATGTTACTCTGACAGGCAGCATCTACCTGAGCATTGCTGCAGACCATGTCCACCCTTTCACGGAAACAGTGATCCCTGACACTAGCATTCTATTTCAGCAGGATAATGCTTCAGGATCGTTTGACGAACAACTACGAGTTCCCCAGATCTCAATCCAGACCAGCGTCTGTGATGTGCTGGACAGACTGAGACTCAAAGAGAGAGAGAGAGACAAGGTGCTGCACGAATATGTGCGCAAATGGTTAGGCGCAGCGTGAGCGCTGGTCATCGGGGGAGTGGGGAGGGGGGACAGTCGTGCTCAGGCACGGTACAAGCCAACTGTGCCTAGTGTGAGTACGCCCTAAAACTTTCGAATTCATTCTCCAAAAAAAAATAAAGGCCAGAGTATCACAAATTCAGTTCAATTCAGTTTTATTTATATGGCGCCAAATCACAACAACAGTTATCTCACAGCACTTTTCATAAAGAGCAGGTCTAGACCGTACTCTGTGATGTTATTTACAGAAGCCCAACAGTTCCCACCAAGAGCAGCACTAGGAGACAGAGGCAAGGAAAAACTTCCTTTAAGAGGCAGAAACCTCGAGCAGAACCATGACTCAGGGTGGGCGGCAGAGAGAGAGAGAGGGGGGGGGGGGGACGGACAGGGGGAGAGAGAGGGGGGGGGGGCGGGGGAGAGAGAGAGAGAGGGGGGGGGCGGACAGGGGGAGAGAGAGAGAGAGAGAGAGAGAGAAAAACACCTGCAGGAAGTGATAGGAGGAGAGAGGAGAGAGACGAGAAAGCACAAGACTACCGGAAAGGGGAGAAGTTGTGTTAGTAACATGCAATAATGGGATGAGGTTGCATACAGAGGGAGAGAAAGTAGAGGAGAGAGGAGCTCAGTGCATCATGGGAAATCCCCCGGCAGTCTAGGCCTATAGCAGCATAACTAAGGGATGGTTCAGGACTCACCTGAGCCAGCCCTAACTATAAGCTTTATCAAAGAGGAAAGTCTTAAATGTGGAGATGGTGTCTGCCTCCTGAACCCAAACTGGAACCTGGTTCCACAGGAGAGGAGCTTGATAGCTGAACGCTCTGGCTCCTAGTCTACTTTTGGAGACTCTAGGAACCACAAGTAACCCTGCATTCTGCAGTCGAGTTAGTAACATATTTTCTTTTTTAGAGGGGCTACAGAGTCGAGTGTCATTCGCAGCGAGCCAGCAGCACTATCAACAAGATGATCGATTTGGGAGGGACTGAAATTAGCATAGGAGTCCTCCGTTACTTTGTGACTAGATAATGTATTTAGAGCTGATGGAATCGCATCCTTAAATTTAGCTACAGCACTATCAGACAGACATCTTGTATAGAAATTTTTGCCCAATGGCGAGTAGTTCAGCAATACAAACTCAAAAGTTATCAAACAGTGGTCGGATAAAGAGGGATTCTGTGGGAACACCACTAAATGTTCAATTTCAATACCATACACCAAAACAAGGTCGAGGGTGTGGTTAAAACAGTGAGTCGGTTCATGAACACTCTGAGAGAAGCCAATGGAATCTAACAGAGATTCAAATCAGGTCATATTGTTGCTAACTGCTGTTAGCAAAGGGTGGCGATGGAGCAATTGATAAGACACATGCTTTTGGTGCAAGAGACCTGGGTTCAATACCCTACTGTGACCCATCCACCAATGTGTCCCTGAGCAAAACACTTAACCACTAGTTTTTCCAGAGGTGTGCAACCTCTGACATGTATTGCAATTGTAAGTCGGACATTCCTATATACATTTCCACTATTTCAGTCACAACATTATTGTACAATATTTAACAAAGTTCACTAAACTGTACTTAAATTAGACAGGCCAATACACTGCAGACAGAAAACTAAATTATAAAATAGCAGCATATTGACTACAACACTTCATGATTTTTATTATTCCAATTGTTTTCACTAGCAAGGACCACACAATCAACAGATAGGATTAAATGATTTATTGATGATCGAAACAGAAAGATGTACGAGGCTTGCAGCTGCTGAATAGACATTCGAAAGCGTTGTGGGGAAGCTGCGATAGGGAAACCCGCCGTAACACCCGGGCACCACGGACCCCTAAAAGGCTTCCAGTTACGTGAGAGACTGGGGTGTGACGAGAGAATAAATTTTGACAATATTTCTCGTCAGGTAAAAAGCTGTTTTGCAAGACTCACGCAAATGACATTTTTCACATGCTGTCAAGCCACACATTAATTTTCACACGCAGTGAAATACCAATGCAGAACTGATTCTGACGAACTGAGTCCTGAGTCCTTTTTTATATACAGTCTATAGTCCAGCCAGCTGTGACCAGTGGTGACTTAGCAACATAAACATCTGAAAACTGAAGCCAGCCTGCTCTGTGTGGACTGTGAGCTGCTGAAGTTAACCTGTGTGGATCTGTGGAGAGATTTCTGCCTGTGTCGGTTTCACGTGCAGCGTGCAGTCCCAACCTGCGGCGGTCCGACGGTCCGACGGGGGTAACGTCACCACCAGAGGATCGATACGGTAACGCAGCGCGGAGTAAAGGGCGGGTGGACTTCATCATATGGTAATATGAAGAACACAGATCTGTGGGAGGGACAGGAGCTGTTAAAGTCCAGGAGTTTCTCACTGAATTAAAATAAAGTAATTTCTCATTGAGGTGAAAAGGAGCCAGGGTCACATTTGAAGAGGTTACTTCCCCAAACAGAGACACAAAGAGGAGGGAAAAGTAAGCCATGACTCAGTAGATATTAAATAAGTTGATGTACAGGAGAAAAAGATCTGAAGGAAACACAGAATTTGAGAGTTGCACTGACTTCACAGATTCTGTTTTAGTTGGGCTACAGATTTTGAATCGTCACCTGCCTCCTGTATTTTGAGTTTCTCTTTATATAAATAAAATTTAAAAAAAAACAATAAACTGGTGCAGAAAAATTCATCTGAATGCAGGAAATAAAGTGTTTATTGCTTAAAGACTTCACATTATTCAGCAGTAAGATTTCTTTAAAATAGTGTTAAAATCTTGTCGCTATCTCGTGGGTGTCTCGTCGCAGCCCTAGTGTGAGAACATTGGCTGATATGGGATCTTTGCGATCAGAACAAATGTGATGGTGGTTTGCTTGGGAGGACCAGCAGTGCATAATCTGTATCAGGTGAACAACGTTGCGGAGGCTGAAATGGTACGAAAGCTCCGATCCTGAAGGAGTGAATGGGGTAATGGATGTCCGAAGTAGCAGTGGAACCAGAATAAATGGCCACTGGACCGGACTCGGAGACGATCTGACGGGGTTGTACTCTGGGATTTCCAGAGCTGCAAATGGTTCACCAGCGTCTTTGAAAGGATTCAGAGGCGGGACAGCGTGTCGAGTCGGAAGGTTTTCACATCTAACTCTGTGAATGAGTAGCTTTTTTCCACCAAACCAGAGTGTTGAGTGTTGGAACAGTGCAAAGACGAACCGCGACGGTTAGTTTAAACTTTTCTGTCGAGTTTGAATGAACTGTGTTTTATGGTAGACTCTGTTAACAAGGCAAATCGGCTTAGAGAGCTTGTGTAACGTAGCCAACTCGCCGCTCTCCCAGCTGAAACCACAGGGTCACAGAGAGGCTTCGGGACCCGGGTAACTTTTGGAGTCTGATCATCTTCAGTTGATCTGTGTTGTTTGTTTCCTGGTTTATTTTGAAGTTGTCTGTGTGTAACTTTGTTTCCTGTTCCGCCTCATTCTCCCTGATGTGCTGCACCTGCTGCTTCTCCCTCCCTGCTCGTTTGTTTCACTAGAAAGAGTCTCTGTGCCATCGTTTGTCCAGTGTCCTGTTCCCGTGTCTGTTTTCATCTGTGGACCTTTGGATTATCTGCCTGTTGTTGATTATGTGTTGCACTGTGTGGACTCACCTGCAGTGTATGCACCTTGAGTTTCCGTATGTGTTAGTACATATCTCAAACTCTGTTTCCCTCTCCTGCGCTCCACCATTGTGACACAAGTAACAGTTCTGACGACATCATATTGGTTCATTTTCTGAACATCTAAAAGTAATCTTACACACTGCACCTTTAAACTCTGTGATATTTGTAGTGAGTAAATATTTATTTTTTTATGTCTGCACCATCAGACCATAAGACCCTTTATTTGTCGTCGTAGGTATTCAACGAAAATGTGTTTGGCAGCTCTCGGTGACCAGCAGCATCAGTAAAAGTAAGATGAAAATAGATAAATAAACAATAGAATAAATGTAAGTATGGAAAAGGAGGCATGTGGATGGCAGGCTAGCGGTGAAAGTGCAAATTCTCTGTCTGTAGAAAAATATTTCCACAGTATTGAGTCTGAACACGTCTGTTTAATGTTGGCGTCTAAGTGAAAAGGTGTTTAGGTAGAAACATCATTAAAAGCACGTGTGTTTTACTTTGCTAACAACATGGAGGTGGTTTCTGTCCAAAAGTTTCTCAGTTAAGTCAAAGCTCCTGTTGCCCAGCAGCAGAGCTGAAACGCCTGTTCGCAGAGAAAGAGTGAATGAAGCGGCTGCATGTGACACATGTGACTGCAGCACATCTGAGGCTTTTAGAGTTACAAGTTACTTGGCATCTGAATTGCAATGTGATCCTCACAAAACACACACTCAGCAAACACACAGTCAGTGCAACACACACAGCTGTGAAACAGATATACGTGTGTGGCAGCACTTCTGTGCTGGATCTGGTTTGTGTCCTCAGGGATTTCAGACCAAACCTGGAGAAACTCCGACACCGTGATTGAGTTTGTGTCTTCGTAGGACTCACACAGTAGAAACAGGTAATACACACAGACACACACCATCAGCTCGGTCAGCTGGGACCACACATACCAGTTCACAAACACAACATGTGAAACCAGTTTAAATGTGGTTCCACGTTGGTCTCATGTTAAATCTGTGTCAGCTGATAATCCAACATGTTCTCATCCCGACACGTGGACGCTTCGTCAGACCACTTAGTGAGGCTTTCTAACGCCCTGGGTACCCTTTAGCGTCTTTACGTACGTGACTTACATATGTCAAGTAACGTAAGCTACGTTACTTAAATAAAAACACTTAACGTTAAAGGTAAAGTCCGGTTTCTGGCCCACCTGAACCAGCTCCTGACTCAGACCTTTCTGATAAATATCTTTTACCTACCTTTAGTGTTCATTCATGACGCTACAGGGTTACAAACTGACGCCAACGTGTCTTGACCGTGTGTCCATATGTAAGAATGGACAACAACATGGACTTTTTGTTTCCATGGTAACTGATGCTGTTTGTGGTTCCTGTCCTGGAAATGTCAAAGTAAATTTATATGAAAAAAATTACCTTGGGCTTTCATTAGGGGCCATAGGTCCAATAATTCAGGCCGGATCCTTCCTGTGTTCATGTAAACCACCAGAGCGCTCATTTTGTAGACTGACCCTATCTGTCGGTGGAATGGGAACAGAACTAGGTTTAGATTTGCCCTCTATGTTCATCTGGGGAGACTAATACGAACATCTGGGACTGACTAACAAGGACACACTCGGCTGTGTGCAAACTCCAGACCCATCAAACGGTTCTCTTTAGATTCCAGCATCGATCAAGTATCAAAAGACTTCACACACACAAAGAAAGTAAATAAAGGCTCATTTGTAGGTTGTTTAAGCTCACTCAGCTCACATTAATGTGGGACATCCCGTGTGTAAAGAGCAGGCGACTTGGGACTGAACGGACTGAAGAGTCAAAGCTGTTCACCAGCTGGTCACGACGGTAACTTCATCCCCCCCTCTGACAGCTTTCTCTCCATATGTGAACAGCTCTGTCTGTTTCTTCACTTTAAAGATCAAGCTTCTGTGTGTATTCACTGCTTCTCATTTTGAGCTCTGACAAACTTGATGAAAGTTGGTTCATTGCTGCACGTGTTGGTGTTACCGCACGCCGCCGCCCCTGTGCATGTGTGTGCGCATGTGTGTCTTCGTACATGTGCACGTAACAAACAAACACTGCTACATGTTGATCATTGTCAGCGCAGCGCTGAGCGGACTTCCTCTCTGTTCAGCTCTCTGTTGATGGTGTTCAGCTGCCGGTTTAAAGGGAGTCACTTTAGAGAAATAGAAGTTTATGGAAGCGGGATTTATCTTTGCAGGAAACACTGAAAGGTTTGATTTGTTCTCCACTTGAAGTGACTCTTTGTTGTCACATAGGTTCAACAGAAACACACCGATTTTCACTTTATCTGCTGCAGGACGGTCTGATATGAACCAGATTAAGGACTGAGCAGGAACTGGACGAGTCAGTCAGCTGTAGTCTGTCATTCACTTCCTGCTGGATGCTCCAACACACATTTACACACACATCGTTTTATTTTAGCGTGCAGAGCTGACAGCGAGAGAGGAAATGCCGGGCGTCTCTGACTGCGTCCAACAACATTCTGCAGTCTACAGTTGCACACACACACTCGGTGTGTGTTGCTGTGTTAAAGGCCGGAGGACTCTTCTCTATCGGTGTGACTCGACATCACACTCTGCTGGAACAGTAACACTGATAGCAGAGTGAGTGTGAGTCACCTGTCTGTCCCTCTGAGACAAAGTTTAAATAAAGGAGCAGTCCAAAGCACAAAGAATCATGGGAGACTCTTCAGGTGTGAGACTGGTTCAGAAATAACATGAAGAACTCAGACGCATTGAAACAAATGGTCACATGACAGAGAGGCGGGGCTTAATCAGGGTGGAAACAATCATCCCATCAGCCTGAGTTTAGGTATGAACTTCATTTCAACCGGCTGGTTCCACATAGAGAATATAGCACTGCTAGTGGTGATAACAAACAACGCAATATTAATAACAATAGTAATAATAACAGGAACAGAGGGTGTATAACAGGAACACGGGGGCAGCAGGTGACCCGCAACCACAGATCCAGACTCCACAGCTCCAGAGCCAGAAACACCTGCAGGAAGTGACAGGAGGAGAGAGGAGAGAGACGAGAAAGCACAAGACTACCGGAAAGGGGAGAAGTTGTGTTAGTAACATGCAATAATGGGATGAGGTTGCATACAGAGGGAGAGAAAGTAGAGGAGAGAGGAGCTCAGTGCATCATGGGAAATCCCCCGGCAGTCTAGGCCTATAGCAGCATAACTAAGGGATGGTTCAGGACTCACCTGAGCCAGCCCTAACTATAAGCTTTATCAAAGAGGAAAGTCTTAAGCCTACTCTTAAATGTGGAGATGGTGTCTGCCTCCTGAACCCAAACTGGAACCTGGTTCCACAGGAGAGGAGCTTGATAGCTGAACGCTCTGGCTCCTAGTCTACTTTTGGAGACTCTAGGAACCACAAGTAACCCTGCATTCTGGGAGCGCAGTGCTCTGGTGGGGTAGTAAGGTACTATGAGCTCTTTAAGATAAGATGGTGCCTGACCATTAAGAGCTTTGTAGGTAAGAAGAATGATTTTAAATTCTATTCTGGATTTTACTGGAAGCCAATGCAAAGAAGCTAAAACAGGAGAAATGTGATCTCTTTTCCTGGTTCCTGTCAGAACACGTGCTGCAGCATTCTGGATCAGCTGAAGAGTCTTAATGGACTTTTTCGAGCAGCCTGATAATAAGGAATTGCAGTAATCCAGCCTAGAAGTAACAAATGCATGGACTAGTTTTTCTGCATCATTTTTAGACAGGATGTTCCTGATTTTCGCAATATTACGTAGGTGAAAAAAGGCGGTCCTTGAAATTTGCTTAATGTGAGACTTAAACTACATGTCCTGATCAAAGATAACTCCAAGATTCCTCAAAGTGGTGCTGGAGGCCAGGGCGATGCCATCCAGAGAAACTATATCTTTAGATAATGCGTCACGGAGGTGCTTGGGCCCCAGAACAATAACTTCTCTGAGTCAGCGCCCGTGGTCTTCATCCAGTGCACTACAGGGTGATGTTAGCAGCTCTCAGATAACGTTGGCTGTCAGAGTGTAAATCTGATATTTAGTTTTACAGGGGTGTCTGGCGATGATGTCACTGTCAGGTACAGGGGTGTTAAAGGGTCTCAGTTACAAACTGGTCTCACTTAGGGTGAACTAGCTGAGAACCACCTGGGGACCCGGCTAAGAACCACCTGGGGAACCAGAGGGGACCCAGCTGAGAACCACCTGGGGAACCAGGGTGAACTAGCTGAGAACCACCTGGGGAACCAGGGTGAACTAGCTGAGAACCACCTGGGGAACCAGGGTGAACCGGCTGAGAACAAGCTGGAGACACCAAGGTGAACCGGCTGAGAACTAGATGGGAAAGTCGTCATAGGGTTTGCTGTTAAATATGAGAAATTAAGATTAATTGTTCAGACGTTAGCTGAAAATTGATGAAGTTTTACTGGTTAGAGACAGTTGCCATCAGCTCAGAACGTGTACTTGCATACAGCAGTGGAATGTAACTAAATACATTTACTCAAGTACTGTACAAATTCAAGGTACTTGTCAGAGGGAGGTATTGCACTACATTTATCAGGCAGCTTTAGTTACTTTTTAGATTACAGTCTTTCCCGTCCAGTGAAAACCATGTATCTCCAAACGTGGTGATGGATGACATGTTCCTTTATGGGTTGAGATACCACTTCATAATTTAAATAAAATATTAAAAATGACCTGAGATCAGCTGGAAACAGGGCTTTTTTTCTGAACTCATGAAAGGTCTTATAGACCATGATGTATTGCTGCAGATTAAAGTAGCCAACAGGATATGAAGGAGTCAATAAAATCCACATTATCCACATTAAATCAGAAGGAATATTAATGCTGTTGTACAAACTGCTGGTAACCCTTCACAAGCATGAACCCGTGTTCGGACAGCAAACAGTCTTCAGTCAGAGATTCCTTCAGCTCTGCAGTAATTAGAACCGCTACAGAAGGTCACTCCTCTTCACCTCCCTCATGCGTGTCTGCTACAGACCTCGTATGTGTTTTGTTTCCTAACGGTATCTGTCTTTATGTTAGTTTTGTAAACCTGCGACACTGCAACACGACTCCATCATTAATCCAAAAACACTGCCTGGGAACATTTACTGCACCATGAGTACTTTTACTTTTGGTACTTTACTGATACTACTTAGATACTTTTACTGAAGTAAAGGACCTGAGTACTTCTTCCACCTCTGGTCGTGTGAATGTTCAGCTTTTGTTTTTGAGTCTTCTTGTGGTGAAAAACCACAGCGTGAGCGGCGTCTGTCTCTGTGAGTATGTGTGTGGCGCCTGTTATCACCAAGACAAGAGGCTGGACGACATGTTAGTGATGGACACACACTCACACCTTCAGTCTAAAGCAGTGAACAGACGGACAGCAGCTGAACACAGTAAGACTCGTGTTTTGTTTCTACATGTTTGATCGGTCATGTGTTCAGAGAGACAAACAGAAATGCACATGTTTTCAGAAAGCGTACAGTACTCTCGTCGGCAGGAAAATGTAGGTGTGAATTTTTTGCTCTTTAAACTGCAGCACCTGACACTTTTTCTCTGACGTTTGCGCATAAAATGACACTAATGCTGCACAATATACGTCAGTAGAGACTAAACGGGGTGAAGTGACAGTTGTGACGTTGACACAAAACGACATTTGCGTGTTATTCATTTGGTGATACCAGCTTGAATGAGATCAGGCAATAAAAAAGGGGAAAGCCCAGTCACAATTTGATAAGTCATCAGAAGCATCTGGAAGTCTGTTCTGCCATGGACAGGCAGCCTGACAGATCAGGTTAGAACATGTATGAACTATATGTCTTTGGTTTCTTTGCATGTTCACTGGAGCCTTCCAATCAGTTTCAGTTGTTGTCAGTCTGGGTGAGGATGCAAGCAGCTAAGAGGGCCATCTGTTTTTGTCTATTTGTTCGGTGTATATCTGGTTTTGTGCATTTCTGTACTACTTATCTTATGCATTGTCTTTTTATCATGGATGTGTTCTTGAACCCCCTTGAAATAGTTACGTGACTATCTCCACTATCGCATCTTCCGTCTTGGTTCCGACACACGTACCTCGGGATTTTCTCAGGCGACTTGCGGTGTTACGAAAATAATAGCTCCTGTTGGCTTCGCAAATGTTTAGCGGACAGTTGGCCGCTGTAATCAAACAAATGTAACTGTTATTTAGCGAGAGCAGCACAACACGGTACCAACACACAAGCACCGGAAACGGAAATGAGTCGACACGCTTACCGCAATACGTCAGCAGTACGTCCACTACAGGGAGACCAGACAAGCTAGATACCTCCTTGTTTCAAGTCTCCGTCTTTCCCGTTGAAATACTGGCATTGTGAACGAGCCAAAGTCTGTCGGTCACAAAATCGTCTCATTTTTTGCTGAAAGTGAGTAAATACATTCTGTAATAGACATTTAGTTTAATTGCTGAGCCAAAAGTGAACGAAATTTCAATGAATTTGAACGAAGACCTTGGGAGTTTTATTGCCCGTACGAAGCAGCCAGCAGAGTGTGCTTTAGCCATGCCGTAGGTTCACACCTCTTGCTTTTGAAAACAAAGAACAAAATAAAGTAACTACTTTTGGCTTTCAAATGACCAGTGTTGCAATGCAATTGTTGAACCCATAAACATGGTCTTGGTATCATTTTAAAGGATATTTCAAGCTCTTTCTATCTGTACAATTTATTTTAGCATTTAACCATGCTGAACATTTTGTTCACATACCTAGTTGAAAACGAGATGCTGCATCTCGAGGAGCTATCCACTAATAAACTGAAACTGAAGTTGTAAACATGAGTAAGCAAAAATAGCAAGACAAACGGCCAGAGCTACCACAAAGGTTGACCAACAATCTGGCGATGAGTGACAAAGAGACCGATAAGAGGACTCGATGGCAGGCAGGTGTGAGCCAGCAGAGCCAGAATCAGAAGCAGCTTTATTGGCAAGCAGGTTTACACATAGAAGGAATTTGCTTCGATCTTCTGCTACTTAACAATAAACAACGATATCTTAAAATATAAGTAAGTTAGAGCAAGACCAAGTACTGCACATTCAGCTGGGAGAGCTTGTCCTGCAGCAGGGCCAGGACAATGGTGTTGAAAGCAGAGCTGAATCCACAAACAGGATCCTGGCGTAGGATCCTGGAGAGTCCAGGTGCTGGAGGATGAAGACTAGGGCCATATTTACTGCGTCATCTACAAACCTGTTGGCTCTGTAGGCGAACTGCAGGGGGACCAGGAGTGGGTCTGTGATGGATCTGGGGTTGGACAACACAAGGCAATAAGTTGTCCATGAACACAGGAGACAGCTGAGTCAGGCCCAGCTGCTTTGGGGGGTTCTGCATCTCCAGGATGGAGATAGTTGTAGGGGAAGAGGGAGCCTCTGGGGTGGGCAGGTGTTGAAGGGCCCAGGCCTCTGCTGAGGAGGAGGAGGTGGAGCTGGTGGACTGATCGATGGAGTCACGGAGGGGTGTCTGGACTGTCCCGTTGTCTTTCAAAGCGACAGTAGAGCTCATTTCAGTTTGTTGGCCAGATGAGAGTTGTTAATGGAGTGTGTGGGGGGGGTTAGGTCTGTAGTGATGTGCCTGAAGCCCCTCAAGACAGAAGCAGACCCACTGGCAGAGAACTGGTGTCTCACTGAGTCCATCAGAATCTCGCATCGCCTTGCTAAACCTGTACTTTGACTCCATAAACCCGGCCCTGTCTCCACTCCTACATGACCTTTCCCTTTCCAGCCTTAGTGTCTGGGTTTAGCTGTGAACCAGGATCTGTGCTTGTTATAACTCACTGTAGGACTGCATAGCGTCAGCAGTGGATAAGACATATGCTTGGTGTGAGAGACTCAGGTTCAACTCCCCACTGTGACACGCCCACCATTGTGTCCCTGAGCAAGACACTTAACCCCTCGTTGCTCCAGAGGCATGCAACCTCTGACATGTATAGCAGCTTTAAGTCACTTTGGATAAAAGTGTCAGCTAAATGAATAAATGCAATATGTCTGTATAAACGTATATCTTGATAGATTGTCAAAATCTGTTTTCTTTACATCATTTCTATACGTCTATTAGATTTTTTTGTGTCCTGAGATGATGAAGATATCTGTTGTTGTGTACCAACAGTGTGGATTTGTGCATTTTATATTAAATAAATTTGGACTACTCCAAATTCCTCTTCTCTCCCTGGGAGAAAGAAAGGAGGGGTTTAAGATATCAACTTTCAACAGACAGCTGAAGAGACCCCAAAGGAGGGGGGTTGAAATTTTCCCTCCCTAAGTGCTGTCTCTGAGCAGGCTGATCGTAAAAATGGCCACCTTTTGATTCTGCAGCCAGATAACACGGTGCTTGACTGTTAAACTGACAAAAGGTAAACTGACCAGCGATTAGCGTTTTCCTGAACAGCCTATCAAAACTCTGCAGTAAGAGGGCAGGAAACCCTAAACTGCCCCCCCATAAACGTAACCATGGCAACTGACCTTCCTCTTTGTTTAATCATATCTCATCAAAGGGGATACTCCTTTCATGCCTAGGTGAGAAGCTCCAGGACACCCAGAGACCCAGACCTGAACTCCTTTATGCAAACAAAGACTGATGTGCAAGTGTGATAAGCCAGGAATGCGAAAGGGGGACACAACCCCTGCCTTCTTGAGCTAAAACGATGTTTCATTATAAACGGTTGTTAGTAGTGGCGCTGCCTCTTATTTTGAGCAGTTATGTTACCATGTTGTGGCCATCTGTTGTTGATATTGTTGCTGAAAAGAATAATAAGTTAATTTTGCAGAGTTTTAATTTTCAGCAAGGTTAATGACATTCCTTCATTTTATGTGTAACCAATGCTTTTTCAAGCAAGTTAAGCTCCTCTCATCTGTGATTCCTATTAAGTGCTAACCTTGTAAGGTCTAACTACTGACAATTGTTCTTCCTGTTATCAAATGCTTAAACTTGACCATTGAGGTTTGATTGTGGGAAGATATTTGATTATAATATGCGCAAATAGATTTTCTTTTCCTTTTTTATAGACATATTAAAAGTTTAGAAAGACCGGAAAGCCGCCACGCCCCAAAAGACAAAATAGCAACACATGCTATCACTCGCTCTCTTCCGCTCTTCTCTTGCTCCTTGCCCTCTGCTTGTTCTGGCCTCTTCAACGACGCTTCGGCACGCGCCCGGCGTGCCCCCTTTCCTGGCAACGCCCTAAGAGTTCAGCCCGGCGCAACGAACGGATTTTGTTCGTTTCAAGCTTCACATGCAAAGTGCCGCGACCTCAGCTTTCCCTCGTTTCAGCACCTTACTTGTTTTATTTGCTTTGGTTTTGTTTTGTTAAAGTTATCAGTCCGTTGAGTTACCCTAGTTTTAATTCAAGAACGACCAAGTTTAAGCTTTATTCTGTCGAGCTAAATGACACTGAGCCCCGACGCCCGGATCAACCACGTGTCCCGCCAGCAGTAACAAAGGACGACGAAAACTGCTCCATATGAGATTGACTGACTGATAGTCAAGATAATTGAGCGATTATTAACTAACTGATCACTAGTAAATAATTGTATAATTATTAAAAGCTACCCAGAGGTCCGGAGACTCTGGGATAATAACAACTCTGATGGCGCCCCGCGAAACGAGAGCTTTTATGAATGAATAATTTCTGAATATTAAAATTCATAATGTGGTATTAATTCTCATAAATTTATTACATCAATGTAGACATGCAACACTGTGATGCGGCACGACACATAGAAGCATCAGCTGTCTCCCGTGGTTACATTTCTAATTGTTTTGACCGTTGAACAGTCCTGTGTTTTTCTTCTCTGCATCACAATGACATGCTTGGTCAACACAACACAAACAGTAAAAACTCTTGGAATGTTTAACTTTGTAAAAAGTGCAAGCGTGTGCATTTTAAAACATTGTCCTAAGCCATAGTTTACATCAGACAGAGGGAACCGTCATGTAACCACAGGGCTAAACATTTTGAATCTCTAGTTCGTAAACAAAGACACAAGGACTTGTCATTCTGAAGCACTGACATGTTCCCTGACACAAAGACACAAAGACACGGGCAGTAACAAACGGACAAACCGTTGCTTAAACGTCAAGTTTGTGTGTTTGTGTGTGTGTCTGTGTGTGTCAGTGTCTGTCTGTGTGTCTATGGCTGACTGTGTGTGTGTGTGTGTGTGTGTGTGTGTGTGTGTGTGTGTGTGTGGCTGTATTTAGCTGCCTGAAGCCTAATATTTGTGGGAACCAGCAGCCACTGAGCTGATAGATGATCTGAGACAGACGGACTGACAGACAGCAACCTCTGATTTAAAGTTACATGATGTAAAAACTTAATCAGTTCGATGATCACTGTGACCTTTGACCTTTCACTGACCAACTGAGAATCACAAACACCTTCATCATCAGCTGATTCACTTTTCACAAAACGTTTTTTCTGAAGTTTTTTAGGCTAAAACAGTGATTATAGGGTTTTTTTCAGTTGCATCGGTCAAACCTGAAGTCACGTGATCAAGGCTCTTCCATCAGAGAAACAGAAGTGTTTATGGACCAAACTGTGAATCATGTTTCATTGCTTGCACACAAAACGCATTCAGTGGCCACTTTCTCCAAAATCCATCAACTCTTTCCTTGTCACGGCTCCACCACCTGCAGGTCTCCTTATATCTGCAGCACATATTTGACCTGCTGACACTCTGTGTCCACAACTATTTAACACACATAGAGAACATAATGGAGGCTCATGTCCTGTAGAACCACACTGAAATACAGAGAAAATCTCAGAGGAACATTTGATGTTTCCGTCTATGTGCATGGAGACCTGTGTGCAGGGTTCTGACCGTGGTTTAACGATCAAACTGCAGTCTGAGTGGAAAGCAGGAAACGTGCTTTGACATTAGCAGAATTGTTCAGGGGGTTTAAACATGAAGTACAGGTTCTGATCCAGCACCAGTGTTTCTGTGGAAAGAACTGAGAGAAACTGGACTGCAGCACTGACATTTCAGGAACTTTTTTATTTTTGACAAGTAAATTACTATAAAAAATAGAAAAAATAAAGGATGTTGAAGCAAATTTGTTTCATTTAGTTACATCTACTAAAGTACAGTCAAAGTGAAAATATGTTATTCTGACAGTTGTCTCAGTTGCTTTGGTACACTTCTTAAATCCTCCTTAACATTTGCAAAACTATTTGTATTTGTGATGCACAAGGCTGAACTTTTCCTGTACAGCATAGACTAACTTCTACAGTTTTTACTGTCAGTGCTGTGATTTGTTAACAGATCATGTCATTGTGATGCTGAACAGAAGGTGACACTGTTTTCCAGCACTGCAGAGCACAACGGAAATAATTAGAAAATTAGAAAAGGCCCTCAGGCTGATGTTCCTGTCTATCGGGCCACACATTCTTTTCCATTAAGGACACATTCACAAAAAAATCTACTAGACATGAATAGGCCTTGACTGACTCTGACAACGTGTTCAACCATTTTACATGTACTAGTGACTCATGATGAACTTGTGCCTCAATGTTTTGGGGGGTCACACTATTCAGCAGAGAACCAGTATTATTCACCGTGATCAGCATGACATGAGTGATTGGTAATGTAGGAAACAGCAGACAATTTTATTTGCATAAATGTGTCAAAGCAATTTGTTCAAAAGTCGAGAAGCTGCTTTTTTGATGTGAAGACGTCACAAGATGAACATGTAGTTTTGAGAGTTTTAATTCTGATCTGAGAAATGATCCAAAGCCACTGAGAACAACTGGATTCTCCACTGAAATATGAAAAATCATTCGCACTACAAAGATAAAAGTTCATCATTCACAAAATGCTTCCTGTTGTCAGAGTGTTACAACTGACAATGGATGCTTTCTGCTAGTGTCAGAGTCGGCTGAACAAATTTATTCTGAGATATGGATATAGAGTTCTGGTGGTCTGACTGAGGTCTGGAGGTGAGATTAATGGTTTGGCCAGAATGCATGTTGATGATGGTGGTGATGATGGTGATGTTGGTGAGGATGATGGTGATGTTGGTGAGGATGATGGTGATGTTGGTGATGGATGGTGGTGATGTTGGTGATGATGGTGGTGGTGGTGATGGTGGTGATGACGGTGATGTTGGTGATGTTGTTGGTGATGTTCCTTCACTGTGTGTACCTCTGTGTGTATATTGTGTAGGCTGCCTCCCTCCCCTCTCTCTCTCCTTACATCTCTCTCTCTCTCTCCTTACATCTCTCTCTCCTTACATCTCTCTCTCCTTACATCTCTCTCTCTCTCTCCTTACATCTCTCTCTCTCTCTCCTTACATCTCTCTCTCTCTCTCTCTCTCCTTACATCTCTCTCTCTCTCTCCCTCTCTCTCCTTCACCCCAACCGGTCGAGGCAGATGGCCGCCCACCCTGAGCCATGGTTCTGCTCGAGGTTTCTGCCTCTTAAAGGAAGTTTTTCCTTGCCTCTGTCTCCTAGTGCTGCTCTTGGTGGGAACTGTTGGGCTTCTGTAAATATCATCACAGAGTACGGTCTAGACCTGCTCTTTTATGAAAAGCGCTGTGAGATAACTGTTGTTGTGATTTGGCGCTATATAAATAAAATTGAATTGAATTGAATGTTGGCGGTGATGATGGTGATGTTGGTGATGATGATGATGATGATTTACCAGAACAAAGAAATATGACCACATTACTCCTATTTTAGCTTCATTACACTGGCTCCCAGTATGTTTTAGAATTGACTTTAAAATTCTATTGATCACTTTTAAAGCTCTTCATGGCCTCTCGCCTTGTTATATTTCTGACCTTTTAGTCCCATACGCACCAGCACGTACCTTGAGATCCTCGGGCAGAGGTCTGTTGTCTGTTCCAGAGTCTCGACTGAAAACTAAAGGGGACAGAGCGTTTGCTGTCAGGGCCCCGAGGCTCTGGAACAGCCTGCCCGAGGAAATCAGGTCGGCTGAGTCAGTGAACTCTTTTAAGTCCCTTCTTAAAACATACTTTTATAGGAGAGCCTTTCCCGATCTTATTTGACTTTATTTTATCCCTTTTATTTTTTTGTATTTACTAATTTTATATTATTTTATATTTATCTGTATTTTAGTCTTTTCAATGTTTTCATGCTCTTATCTTGTTTTGCTTTTTTGTATTATTCTTTACACTTGTTAAAGCACTTTGTAACTTGTTTTTGAAAAGTGCTCTACAAATAAGGATTATTATATTATTATTATTATTATGGTGATGTTGATGATGGTGATGATGTTGGTGATGATGGTGATACAGAGTGTATGAAGAGTTTTGAAGTGGCTTCAGTGTGACCGTTTGTTAGCAACTGAAAACAACTCTAACATTCACGACAAACTGCTGATTTGTCAGTTGAGTTGTCCTGAACCCAGGTGAAGTTGACAAGGAGAGGTATCAAGGACAGGTATCAAGGAGAGGTAAATAGGAGAGGTGACAAGGAGAAGTAAAAAAAGAGGGGTGACGAGGAGAGGTTACAAGGAGGGGTAAAAAGACACGGTGACAAGGAGGGATGATAAGGAGAGGTGACAAGGAGAGGTCATAAGGAGAGGTAACAAGAAGGGGTAAATAGGAGAGGTGACAAGGAGAAGTAAAAAAGAGGGGTGACGAGGAGAGGTTACAAGGAGGGGTAAAAAGACAAGGTGACAAGGAGGGATGATAAGGAGAGGTGACAAGGAGAGGTCATAGGGAGAGGTAACAAGAAGGGGTAAATAGGAGAGGTGATAAGGAGGAGTAAAAAGGAGAGGTGACAAGGACGGTTAAAAAGGAGAGGTGAATAGATGAGGTGACAAGGAGGGGTAAAAGGGAGAGGCGAAAAGGATTGGTAAAAAGGAGAGGTGACAAGGAGGGGTAAAAAGAAGAGGTGAAAAGGAGAGGTAAAAAGGAGAACTGACATGGAGAGGTGACAAGGAGGGGCAAAAAGGTGAGATCACAAGAAGATGTAACAAGGGGGGTGACAAGGAGAGGTAAAAAGGAGAGGTGACAAGGAGAAGTAAAAAGGACGGATGACGAAGAAAGGTGACAAGGAGGAGTAAAAAGATGTGGTGACAAGGATTGGTAAAAAGGAAAGGTAACAAGGAGGGGTAAAAAGAAGAGGTGAAAAGGAGGGGTAAAAAGGAGAGCTGACATGGAGAGGTGACAAGGAGGGGTAAAAAGGAGAGATCACAAGAAGATGTAACAAGGAGAGGTGACAAGGAGAGGTAAAAAGGAGAGGTGACAAGGAGAAGTAAAAAGGACGGATGACGAAGAAAGGTGACAAGGAGGAGTAAAAAGACGAGGTGACAAGGGTTGGTAAAAAGGAAAGGTAACAAGGAGGGGTAAAAAGGAAAGGTAACAAGGAGGGGTAAAAAGGAGAGTTGACAAGGAGGGGTAATAAGGAGAGGTGACAATGATTGGTAAATGGAGAGGTGACAAGGATTGGTAAAAAGGAGAGGTGACAAGGAGAGGTAAAAAGGAGAGGTGACAATTATTGGTAAATGGAGAGGTGACAAGGATTGGTAAAAAGGAGAGGTGACAAGGAGGAGTAAAAAGGAGAGGTGACAATGATTGGTAAATGGAGAGGTGACAAGGATTGGTAAAAAGGAGAGGTGACAAGGAGAGGTAAAAAGGAGAGGTGACAATGATTGGTAAATGGAGAGGTGACAAGGATTGGTAAAAAGGAGAGGTGACAAGGAGAGGTAAAAAGGAGAGGTGACAATGATTGGTAAATGGAGAGGTGACAAGGATTGGTAAAAAGGAGAGGTGACAAGGAGAGGTAAAAAGGAGAGGTGACAATGATTGGTAAATGGAGAGGTGACAAGGAGAGGTAAAAAGTAGAGGTGACAAGGAGGAGTAAAAAGGAGAGGTGACAAGGATTGGTAAAAAGGAGAGGTGACAAGGAGGGGTAAACAGGACAGGTGACAAGGAGAGGTGAAAAGGAAGGGTGACAAGGAGGAGTAAAAAGGAGAGGTGACAATGATTGGTAAATGGAGAGGTGACAAGGAGAGGTAAAAAGTAGAGGTGACAAGGAGGAGTAAAAAGGAGAGGTGACAAGGATTGGTAAATGGAGAGGTGACAAGGATTGGTAAAAAGGAGAGGTGACAAGGAGAGGTAAAAAGGAGAGGTGACAATGATTGGTAAATGGAGAGGTGACAAGGAGAGGTAAAAAGTAGAGGTGACAAGGAGGAGTAAAAAGGAGAGGTGACAAGGATTGGTAAATGGAGAGGTGACAAGGATTGGTAAATGGAGAGGTGACAAGGATTGGTAAAAAGGAGAGGTGACAAGGAGAGGTAAAAAGGAGAGGTGACAATGATTGGTAAATGGAGAGGTGACAAGGAGAGGTAAAAAGTAGAGGTGACAAGGAGGAGTAAAAAGGAGAGGTGACAAGGATTGGTAAAAAGGAGAGGTGACAAGGAGGGGTAAACAGGACAGGTGACAAGGAGAGGTGAAAAGGAAGGGTGACAAGGAGGAGTAAAAAGGAGAGGTGACAAGGAGGGGTAAAAACAAGAGGTGAAAAGGAGAGGTAACAAGGAGGTGTAAATAGGAGAGGTGAAAAGGAGGGATAAAAGGAGAGGTGACAAGGAGGGTTAAAAAGGAGATGTGACAAGGAGAGGCGAGAAGGAGAGGTAAAAAGGAGAGGTGACAAGGAGAGGTAAAAAGGAGAGGTGACAATGAATGTGGCAAGGAGGGATAAAAAGGAGAGCTGACAAGGAGAGGAGGTCAGCGGTTGATCAGAGGGAGGTGAAGAGGGGCTGAAAGCAAAGCATGTAGGAACACAGAGAGGAATGAAGTGTGTGTGTGCTGCAGTGTGTTTTTGTGTCGTTGAGTTGCTATGTTTGTGTTGCAGTGTGTGTGTGTGTGTGTGTGTTTGTGTTGCAGTGTGTGTGTGCGTGTGAGTTGCTGTTTGTCTTTGTGTGTTTGTTGCAATGTGTGGCAGTGTGTGTTGCAGCGTGTGTGTGTGTGTGTGTGTGTGTGTGTGTGTGTGTGAGTTGATGTTTGTCTTTGTGTGTTTGTTGCAGTGTGTGTTGCAGTGTGTTTGTTGGAATGAGCTGGGTCACTGTAACTTTACACCAGAGGGTCAAACTGATGACTCTAAACAGCTGCTGCTATGGCAACGCAGGGCTGGGGTCAACCCTGGCAAAGACACTACAGACAAGTGTGTGTGTGTTCATTTCTTTGAGAAGCTCTGCATCTGATTGGTTGTCAGATTGACTGTGGATCAGTTTAAATGTGACAGAGATTATAAGGTGCTTTACAAAAAATGTAAATAATAAATTTAATTCAATGATAAATTAATATTTTGTCAAACACACATGCAAAACAAATCATCTAAAGCTCAGAAATGAACAGATTTTAGCAGTATTCCTTAGATGAAAAAAAATCCCTGGAAAGCCTTGTTAATAATGCAGCACGTCCTCATACCTAAATGAGAAAATAGGTAAATTGCCAATGAATCCCAAAACAATATATACAGTATGACAAGATCCAGTCCAGCAACAGGCGTACTGGACCTTGATATATATATATATACTGTGTAAACTGTACGTGATGCTGTTTATAAAGTCTGTTTTGCTTTGTCCCTTTGCTACGTGGTTTTGTCCAAGAACATGGACACCATGAATGAAGTGGTGATTTACAACACATCGCGTTCAACCATTCATTCAGTTCTTCCATGGACCCCCTTTGCATGTCCCAGGATCAGCCTGCTAGCCTGCAGCTCAGTCAGTTAGACTTAAGCCTGCATCTTGCCAGCTAACAAGCTGCCTGTCTCCCCTGAGCCATCTCCCAACCTGGATCCCCTGATCCTGTATCTCCTGAACCACATGAGTCTTCAATGGACCAACTGAGGATCCACCCGGATATCCAGCAGCCATCTTTTATTGGTCCTTACCATTCCATTTTCAGGGGGTACCCTTGTGTTAGAATCCCCAGAAGAAAGTATGGTCCCCATGGATCCTGAAGCCATCAGCTTCCTTTGCTGACCTGCATCCTGACCTCTAGCCAGCTGGCTTCTGAGCAGCTCTGCCAACACATCTGGCCTCAAGGTCTCATTCAAAGGCAGCTCTTCAGACAGACAACAGTTGTGTTCACTGTTGCTGGTTGATATAAACATGATCAACCATGCAGCGGCCTCTACAGCTCCGATAAAAGGTGTTAATTTTTTCTGTTACTGTATGTTGCAGTGACCACAATGCATGTTACATGCTAAAGGGGCGTGCAACCTCTGACATACTGTATATAGAAATTGTAAGTCGCTTTGGATAAAAGCGTCAGCTAAATAAAAAAAATGTACTGGGATCTCTGTGAATTCCTTCTTAAGTAAGCCCTTATGGTGTTGGGCTCAAATAGCACCTACGGAACACCAATGTCGACACTGTTAACCGAGTATCTACATGGACTAGGGCTATCATGTAGACAAAGTCCCATCCCAGCGTTGCCTAACTCAGCTGCCTGGCAGGTAATGTTAACCAGAGACAGCTAAGAATGATGCCTTGCTGAAGGCAAGAGATGCTGCATTCAGGTTGGGATATGGAGGGCTCATCAGATCAACAAGGGCTCAGCTTTCCAAGGCCATCAGGAAAGAGAAATGCCTGTATACACTGAAGATGCACAACTGCTTCTGTGATGCCAAGGACCCCAGATGCATGTAGCAGGGCATCCAGGCCCTTGGAGACTACAAAGTTACAACACAGGCCAACAGGAGTGCCACCCATCTTCCTGACTGGCGAAACAACTTCTATGCATGGTTTGCAACTGTATTCTGGACTTCCTCATCAGTGGCTCTGTGAAGAGAGTCAGAAGCACCAAGTCCTTGTTGTGCACATGTCTGATGACCTTACCTGGTGTGTGTGTGATGTACTAAAGAAAGCACAACAACGCCTGCGGAGACTAAAGACCTATCCTCACCACCTTCCACAGAGGAACTGGTGAGAGCATCCTGACCAGGTGCATCACTGTGTGCTTTGGGAACTGCACTCGAACACAGTGTGTTTGTTCCTCTACCATCAGGCAGAAGGTTCTGCAGCATCAGGACCCACACTGCAAGGTTCCACAATAGCTTCTTCCCCCATGCTGTCAGAGTCCTGAATAACCAGCTGGTGCCAGCAAAAATCTCACCCCCATAATCGTCTGCCTCTTACTGACGCAGGACTCAAGAACACAGAAATAACTATACACTGACAGCGTAATAGGTTCCACTCTGGTCAAATTGCACTACACACTGTCTATTGCTCTTTATCTGTCACTTTATTTGATTTGCACTATTCACTGCTGGCTGTGCATTTTTACTGTTTACTGTGTATTGTAGTGTGTGTGTCAGGTGAATGGTTTGAGGGCTGTGTTGCTCCATCTGCTGTAGTACTATGAGATCTGTTGTAATTTGTTCTTGAACTTTTTGTTCAGATGTATACTTGTATGTGTAAGAATGCCAATAAAGCCTGACTTGCCTTGACATCAACATTTGTGTTTATGGTAGTTAGTTGATTTAAACAGATGTGTCATGTTGACCCCCCTCTTGTCTCATCTCCCACACAACAAGACCACTGACTCTGATCACATCTGTCACAAATGAGACTCTCGAAGCTCCACTTAGACCCCAAAGCACCATCCAGACAGGATTAACATTACAGGATGAGGTGGGGAAAAAAGTCTTCACTGTTCTGCTCTGTAACTGAACCCAGTGTTGTGAACGGCATTTGAACCCTGATGAAATGACAGGATATGGTCTGTAACAGACGTGGACATTCAGCAGGACAAAGACAGAACTCAGACAAAAGTTCTCATTTATTAAATAATGAAATTCTTTGTTTGATTTCTTGTTTTGTCCAAGCTCTCTGTGTCTGTTCACTGTTGGCAGTGAAATAAAGAGTTTTTCATTCAGAGATGGAAAGAAATCAGACAAAAGTTCTTATTTACTACTATGATGAGCACATGAATGTTGGCAGAGAAATAATGACGTCTGTAAATGGAATACAGAGAGAAACCATGAGGGAGATCAGACAGACTGAAGAGACAGGCTGAAGAGACAGACTGAAGAGACAGGCTCAAGAGACAGACAGACAGGTAACAAGGACAGGTGGGAACAGGTAGACAGACAGAGGACTGACAGCTTCAGCCATGACGAGCAGAAAAATGTCATTGCTTGAGCTTTGGAGGAGAAACAAGGAGAGAAGATTTCTTCTGAAGAGAGCCAATCAGCTGAGATGCCTTCCTCCACAGCTGTAAGTCTGATTCTACACAGAATTGCCCTTTAATTATTAATTCGTATAACATGTTCAATACTGAGAGCTGCAGTCTGTTGAAAGACTCAGCTGTGATCAATAACTAATCATAACTACAGATCACTTTATCATCTTCGAGTAAATAAAATAAAATAATGATGATGTAATAAATTAATTTCTGTACTGACATCACGTTGAGTGACTGACTGAGATCCAGAACAGAGTTTCTCTGTTTGAACCAAAAACAGTGGAGGTGAGAGGCTAAAGTCTATAACAGCAGCAGAAGGTTTTCAGCCTTCAGTGGATCAGTTTCTACAGTCTGTGGTTCAGTTTCTACAGTCTGTGGTTCAGTTTCTACAACCTGTGGTTCAGTTTCTACAGTCTGTGGTTCAGTTTCTACAACCTGTGGTTCAGTTTCTACAGTCTGTGGTTCAGTTTCTACAGTCTGTGGTTCAGTTTCTACAGTCTGTGGTTCAGTTTCTACAACCTGTGGTTCAGTTTCTACAGTCTGTGGTTCAGTTCACACAGTCTGTGGTTCAGTTTCTACAACCTGTGGTTCAGTTTCTACAGTCTGTGGTTCAGTTTCTACAGTCTGTGGTTCAGTTCACACAGTCTGTGTTTCAGTTTCTACAGTCTGTGGTTCAGTTTCTACAGTCTGTGGTTCAGTTCACACAGTCAATGGTTCAGTTTCTACAGTCTGTGGTTCAGTTCACACAGTCTGTGGTTCAGTTTCTACAGTCTGTGGTTCAGTTCACACAGTCTGTGGTTCAGTTCACACAGTCTGTGGTTCAGTTTCTACAGTCTGTGGTTCAGTTCACACAGTCTGTGGTTCAGTTTCTACAGTCTGTGGTTCAGTTCACACAGTCTGTGGTTCAGTTTCTACAGTCTGTGTTTCAGTTGCTACAGTCTGTGGTTCAGTTTCTACAGTCTGTGGTTCTGTTTCTACAGTCTGTGGTTCAGTTTCTACAGTCTGTGGTTCAGTGCACACAGTCAGTGGTTCAGTTTCTACAGTCTGTGGTTCAGTTCACACAGTCTGTGGTTCAGTTTCTACAGTCTGTGGTTTAGTTAACACAGTCTGTGGTTCAGTTCACACAGTCTGTGGTTCACTTTCTACAGTCTGTGGTTTAGTTAACACAGTCTGTGGTTCAGACCACAGACTCAGTTCGTACGGTCTGTGGTTCAGTTCACACAGTCTGTGATTCCATTTCTACAGTCTGTGGTTCAGTTTCTACATTCTGTGGTTTAGTTAACACAGTCTGTGGTTCAGTTTCTACAGTCTTTTATTCAGTTCGTACAGTCTGTGTTTCACTTCGTACAGTCTGTGGTTCAGTTTCTACAGTCTGTGGTTCAGTTTCTACAGTCTGTGGTTTAGTTAACACAGTCAGTGGTTCAGTTCACACAGTCTATGGTTCAGTTTCTACAGTCTGTGGTTCAGTTCACACAGTCTGTGGTTCAGTTTCTACAGTCTGTGGTTCAGTTTCTACAGTCTGTGGTTTAGTTAACACAGTCAGTGGTTCAGTTCACACAGTCTGTGGTTCAGTTTCTACAGTCTGTGGTTCAGTTCACACAGTCTGTGTTTCAGTTTCTACAGTCTGTGGTTCAGTTTCTACAGTCTGTGGTTCAGTTCACACAGTCAATGGTTCAGTTTCTACAGTCTGTGGTTCAGTTCACACAGTCTGTGGTTCAGTTTCTACAGTCTGTGGTTCAGTTCACACAGTCTGTGGTTCAGTTCACACAGTCTGTGGTTCAGTTTCTACAGTCTGTGGTTCAGTTCACACAGTCTGTGGTTCAGTTTCTACAGTCTGTGGTTCAGTTCACACAGTCTGTGGTTCAGTTTCTACAGTCTGTGTTTCAGTTGCTACAGTCTGTGGTTCAGTTTCTACAGTCTGTGGTTCTGTTTCTACAGTCTGTGGTTCAGTTTCTACAGTCTGTGGTTCAGTGCACACAGTCAGTGGTTCAGTTTCTACAGTCTGTGGTTCAGTTCACACAGTCTGTGGTTCAGTTTCTACAGTCTGTGGTTTAGTTAACACAGTCTGTGGTTCAGTTCACACAGTCTGTGGTTCACTTTCTACAGTCTGTGGTTTAGTTAACACAGTCTGTGGTTCAGACCACAGACTCAGTTCGTACGGTCTGTGGTTCAGTTCACACAGTCTGTGATTCCATTTCTACAGTCTGTGGTTCAGTTTCTACATTCTGTGGTTTAGTTAACACAGTCTGTGGTTCAGTTTCTACAGTCTTTTATTCAGTTCGTACAGTCTGTGTTTCACTTCGTACAGTCTGTGGTTCAGTTTCTACAGTCTGTGGTTCAGTTTCTACAGTCTGTGGTTTAGTTAACACAGTCAGTGGTTCAGTTCACACAGTCTATGGTTCAGTTTCTACAGTCTGTGGTTCAGTTCACACAGTCTGTGGTTCAGTTTCTACAGTCTGTGGTTCAGTTTCTACAGTCTGTGGTTTAGTTAACACAGTCAGTGGTTCAGTTCACACAGTCTGTGGTTCAGTTTCTACAGTCTGTGGTTCAGTTCACACAGTCTGTGGTTCAGTTCACACAGTCTGTGGTTCAGTTTCTACAGTCTGTGGTTTAGTTAACACAGTCAGTGGTTCAGTTCACACAGTCTATGGTTCAGTTTCTACAGTCTGTTATTCAGTTCGTACAGTCTGTGTTTCACTTCGTACAGTCCGTGTTTCAGTTTCTTAAGTCTGTGGTTTAGGTCTGTGTGAATGTGTGCTAGGTTCTTCTTCATGTGTTTGTTGTTTGTGGATTTGCCCGGCACCCCTATAGGAGGCGGCTACTCGCTGACAGGGGGGTTCGAGAGTCCCTGCATGATGCCAGGATGGCCCCTCTGCTGCCCCCTGTTGGTTCAGAGGTCTTCAGGCGTTTCACCCCGGCCTCACTGGAGGAAATCCAACGCCGTCATGAAGTGGAGGAGAAGGAGCGACAGAAGAAGAAGGAGAGGAACATAGAGGTAGAAACGTATTGATCAGCTGTCACTAATCAATACATTCAGAACAGGTCTCTGATTGGCTTTGTCTCTGACTGACAGATTGCAGAGGAAGATCTTCCCAAACCAGCAAGTGACTTGGAGGCTGGGAAGCCCCTCCCATTCATCTATGGAGACCCGCCCCCTGAGCTTCTTAACAAGCCATTGGAGGAGCTGGACCCCTTCTACCAATCACAGAAGGTGAAATATCTTTCCTCTGTGGCCTGAATGAATGATCAGTATCTCTGAATGATCAATTATTCTCACATGAAGACTTTTAAGTTGTACAAACTTTTTATTGTTCAGTTATCATCTCATCTTCCTGATCTGAGACCAGATTCATTCTCTCTCTGTATCAAAATGACCAATACAACACCTGTCTCTCTCTCTGACGTGTCTGTCTCTCTCTCTGACCTCTCTCCCTCTCTCTGACTTCTCTCCCTCTCTCTCTCTCTCTCTCTGACCTCTCTCCCTCTCTCTCTCTCTCCCTCTCTGAGTGGATGCATGAGTGTGAGTGCAGAGTGATTCTACAGAGCGTGTGAGTTTCTATCTTTGTTTGGTATTGTTTTATGTTGTGTAGTTGGTAGTTGTTGTTTGTTGTTGGTGTGTTCGGGTAGAGGGTTTGTCAGCTGGGCATCATGCCCGTGGTTGGCAGCCATGCGGTGCTGGAGAAGCTAACTCGCCGACATGCGGTGAGGGTTTCCCTGCATGTCTGCTGTTCAGTGGAGGAGGCCAGCTATGCTGTCAGGGAGGTTGTAGGCTTTCACAGTGTGATGTCTGCCCCCCGTATGAACAGCGCTGTAGTGATTCTTTTGGATAATCAGGATCACTATTTCTAACACACCTCCGTTCATTAAATCTGAGGATCGAGTTAAAGAGCTGTCACGTTACGGCCAGCTGATTTCTCCTGTTAAAATGGTTCTGCTGGGCTGTAAGTCACCAAAGATGAAACACGTCATGTGTCACATGATCCTGAAGGATAACGCCACTGATTTAAACCTGACGTTCAGTTTCAAAGTTGAAGGCTTTAATTATGTTGTCTTTGCGACATCTGACACCATGAAGTGTTTCGGGTGCGGGGATGAGGGTCATTTAGTCTGTCCCGCCGGAGAGAAACGAACCGGTTCGGTTCCACGCGGGCCCGAGCCAGCCTCCAAACCTGCAGGGCTGAATGGTACAGCGGATTGGGCCGCGGTGCCGCTTCAGGGTGGCGTGGACTCTGTTGTTGTGTCTCCTGCAGCTGAATCAGACTCACTGGGTGCGTCTGCAGAGTTCTGTTGTACAGAATGATAGTGCAGATAAAACTGATGATGGCAAAAACACTCAGGCCAATGAGGAAGCTGATAGTGTACAGTTAGAGAAAAGGGAAGGTAAGGCCAGTAAAGCTAGTTGCAGTGAGATCATTAACAAGGCGGCTGATGATCTTCTGGTTGACAGTATGGCTGACGAGCTGGTTCCGACTAAGAGGACCAGCAAAAGGAAAAATAGTGCTAATAAAGAACAGAGTGAAGCTAAAGCTAAGAAATGCCAGAGGATCTTTCTGATGAGGAGGAGGATGAGGAGGAATGTGAGTGGACTGCATCCCAGGTTGAAGTGGTGAAAAAGGGCCTCAGGGCCGTGAAGACGGAGCAGTTCTTCTCTGACCTCAGAGGGTTTGTGAGGTCTGTAGCATGTCTGAGGAAAGACAGCGAGGGCTTCACTGACCAGGAGGTTTTCCATCTTAAGAAAATAGTGACGAGAGTCAGAGCTCAGCTCATAGATGATGACTGAGTCCACCATGTTTCTCCACGTGATTGAGGTTGTATTTGTTATTCTGTCAGTTTTTCCCTCCTTTATGGCTGATTTAAAAATTGGTTCTTTAAATATTAACGTGCGAGGAGCAACATAAAAACAGCTTCTCTCTTTAGACTCATGGAGTTAAAGAACCTGGATGTGATGTTTGTGCAGGAGACTAATAGTGATGTGGTGTATGAAAGTGAGTGGAAGAAGCAGTGGCCTGGAGAAGTTATCCTCAGCCATGAAGCCTCTAACAGTGGGGGGGTGGGGGTGCTCTTCTCAAAGGGGTTTCGTCTCTGCTCTTTTGAAGTGGAGGAGATAATGAGTGGGCATATTTTAAAGATAAAGGTTCAGTATGAACACACTAAACTGATCTTTGTAAATGTTTATGCTCCCATTCTGGCCGGTGACAGGATGAGGTTTTTAGATGTTTTGAGTGATGTGCTTCATGACTGTACAGAGGATTTTTTGTGGCTGGGCGGTGATTTTAACTGCACTGAAAATCCCAAACTGGATCAAAATCACCTAGAGCCTCATCCTGCTTCATCAGCCAAGCTCCGGCGTCTGATGGAGAGTTATGAGCTGATGGATGTGTGGAGAGGTTTTCACATGGACGACAGGCAGCACACTCCAGAGTCCAGTCCAGTCATTCCAGAGATAACTTGCTGTCTTTGGCCATCGCTTTTATTGTTTTAAACACCATTTTGGCATTTTTAAACAGTGTCTCATCACTCCTGTAGGTTTTTCTGACCATTGTCTTGTCCAGTGCACTGTATATTGAGAATGTAAAATTGCACAGCGCATATTGACACTTCAATACTGGACTTTTAAATGATAACTCTTTTAAATAGGCATTTGAGTGTGTGTGGGGTATTCACAGGAGCACTAAGTCCAGTGTCCCATCGTTGCAGCAGTGGTGAGATATTCAGGTGAAGCTTTTTTGTCAGCAATATACTCGCAATGTCACCAAGCACATTACAAGGGGTCTTCCGGACCTAGAGATTGACGTAGTGGAATTAGGAATTAAAGACGTTGGTGGATTCCACAGGAAATTAAGGCCATGTTGAAGCTCTTAAAGTCAAAAGGCTGCCGACCTGTGGTGCATCACAGCGCAGGGAGCTCTTGTCCACTCACGCTTCATGAACGCTTCCCTGATGGATGCACCATCACAGTTTTTCTTTGGTTTAGAGCGCAAAAACGGTCAAAGAAAGATCCTCCACTCTCTGCGCTCTGAAGAAGGTGCTACGGTCACAGGAACCCCTGAGATCAGGAGGTACGCCACCTCGTTCTACAAAGAACTGTTCAGAGAGGAGTTTGTGGAAGATGCAGAGTCCGCTGCTTCTTTCTATGCCGGGCTTCCTCAGGTGGGGGCAGATAACAATACTGTGCTGGACGATGCTCTGTCTTTGAATGAGTTGTATGTTGCTCTGATGAGTCTCGGAAACGGTAAGGCTCCAGGCATCGACGGGCTCCCTGTGGACTTTTATAAAACCTTCTGGCCTGTGGTTGATGAAGATCTGCTGGAGGTGTTTCAGGACAGTCTGAGCAGAGGGTTTATGCCGTTGAACTTTGCTGCCGAAGAAAGGAGATCTGCTGGATTTAAAGAACTGGAGGCCGGTGTCTCTGCTGTGTGGAGACTATAAAATCCTCTTCAAGGCCCTCGCCTCGCAGCTTCGGGAGGTGATGAGTGAAGTGGTTCATGTCGACCAGACTTACTGTGTACCCGACAGGTTAATGAGTGATAACATTACTCTAGTTCGGCACGTCTTGGATGTCTCTGGCTCAGTGGGTTTGAATACTGGCTTTATTTCCATAGACCAGGAGAAGGCTTTCGACCAGGTTGAACACCAATATTTGTGGCAGAAACTCCGTGCTTTTGGTTTCAGCCCAGGTTTCATAGCTATGATCCAGGTTCTGTACCGTGATGTTGCGAGCATATTAAAGGTGAATGGGGTTTGGGGGTGCCTTTTAATATGCAGAGAGGGGTACAGCAGGGTTGCTCTCTGTCGGGATGCTTTATTCCCTCGCTATAGAGCCTCTGCTCAATAGACTCAGACAGGAACTTTCTGGGGTGTGTTTTCCTGGGTGTGATTCAGCTGTTAAACTGTCAGCATATGCAGATGATGTAATGGTTGTTTTAAACACACAAAGGGATATCGATGTTTTGGTAGACAGTGTGGGTATTTTGCATCGCATATCTTCCTGCTAGTTAACTGGGGGAAAAGTGAAGCTGTGGTGGTGGGAAATGTGTTGCAGTATAACCTGGTTCTGCCAGGAGGGCTAGCCTGGAAGACAGTAGGGTTAAATTATTTGGGTGTGTTTCTGGGTGAGGAGTGGGTGATGTCGAAGAACTGGGATAACATGCTGGAAAAGGTTGAAGGGCAATTAAAGAAGTGGAAGTGGCTCTTACCGAGCATGTCCTATAGAGGGAGGACACTTATTAATAATCTGGTGTCCTCATCTCTGTGGCAGAAACTGTCTTGTGTGGATCTGTTTTGGTTAATTTGTTTTTGGGATAAGTTGCACTGGATTCCCCAGTCTGTTTTGTTTCTTCCCAAAGACCAGGGAGGACAAGGAGTTGTTCACTTGGCCAGCAGGGACGCTGCTTTCCAGCTGCAGTTCATCCAGAGACTGCTATTTGGCCCAAAAGACTTGGTCTTTGGCTCTCTGGCGCGTTGGGTCCTGCAGAACTTCCATCGCTGTGGATTAAAACTGTTCCTGATGGATGTAAGGAAGCAGAGTTTCCAGTCGTTGCCTCCTTTTTATCGTGGAGTGTTCACAGTGTGGAAGCTGTTGATCAAGGAGAGACGGGTGCTCGGTGACTCCTTACACTGGCTGCTGGAGGAGCCAGTGGTGCACGGGGAACGTATGGATCATCGGGTTGGCCGTGACGGAGCGGTTCTGCCGGGCACGAGTGCTCACGCTGGGTGATATGGTGGATACCACTGGACCAAGGCTGAAGGATGCTACTGCTTTGGCAGCTGCTCCGGGTGTGAGGTTGGTCAGAACCATCGCTAGACTGCTGGAGCACTGGACACACAAACTGTCAGGACATGAATCCGTCAGGTTGGAGGAGTATACGGTCGGACTGATTAAACCTCAATCGGACGATTCCTTTCTTGGATTATGTGTCAGTCCCAATCTGGAGAACAATGATGGGATTTTTTTAGATGTACCATGCTGCATTTTAAACTTGGAGGAGGCAAAAGGGAACGCCTTTTATAAACTGATGGTGGTGTGTTTGAACAAGGGAAAACTCCACAGTCGAGTCAACACACCGTGGCGTGGACGTCTGGGTTTGGCGGTCGGTGTCCGACCTGCGTGGAGGAGTCTGTACAAACCTCCTCTGACGAAGAGAGTGGCTGACCTGCAGTGGAGAGTGTTGCATCGTGGCGGTCATCAGTCCCGGTGCGAGCGACGTCTGTCCTTTTTGTCCTGTTAAAAAAACTGTTTCATTGTTTTTGTGAATGTGTGTGCCTGCCGCCGTTGTTTTTGTTGCTGGCGACACTTTTCACTTAGTTAGGGGAGGTTTTCTCCACACAAGTGTTTGTCCTGGGATTCATCTACTGTAAGGCTGCTAAACATATATGCCAGCTGCTGAACTTTATTTTGAGCCAATCAAAGATGGCGGTGTATGTGAGCAGGAAGAGGAAGGTGGACGACTCTGTGGACGTGGACGTGACGCTGCTGTTCACTCGGATGGTGAAAGCCAGAATCAGGATTGAGGATCCTTTGTGTCAGCATGTGGTGTCTCACAGGAGACAGTTATTCATGATCGTTGTCTTTTCGGCTGAAGATTGATGGGTTTGATTATGTTCTGTTTGCTGCGTCAGCTGTTATGAAGTCGGATGGGGGGGAGGAAGAGGAGGAGACGCAAGATAGTAAGACAGCTGGGCCAGAGGAGATTCTGACAGAAAGTGCAGATGTGGATATGGTTGGTGAGGAGACCAGCCTGACAATCACTCGTCAGAAAATAATATCTGAAATATTCTCAGTGACACTCTGACTAGTTGTAGTTCAGATGATTTTTTGTTTTTAGGGGGAGATTTTAATTGTACTCAGAGTGATTCTTTGAACATGAATCATGTCATCACCTCATGCTTCAAAAAAGGCAATTAATAGAGAGTTACGTATGTAACTATAGTTCTATGAATTCTGGATGACTGCCAGAGGCAGTTCTTAACACTGGATGACTACTACCAACATTGTCATGAGGAATCCCACGTCACCGGGAACGGTCAGAGGGTTCCCGCAAGACAGCTGCTGCTACTGCATGGGGGGCAGTGACATTGAACCTATAAAAATGGGCAAAGGTGCATGGTGTAGCCCAGGTGGCTGCAGTACAAATCTCACTCAGAGGCACCCCCCGCAGCGCTGCACATGAAGTAGAGACACTCCTGGTAGAGTGGCCCCGAATGTTAAGAGGCAAAGGTTGTCCCTTTGACAGGTACGCTCCATCGATAACCTCAACAACCCACCTGGAAAGCCTTTGTTTAGACAGGGCGTGCCCTTTCCTACGGCCCCCATAGCAGACAAACAGGCTATCAGAGTGGCGAAAGCCAGCAGTTGCCTGCTTGTAATGCCTCAAGGCCCTCACTGGGCAGAGCAGTTCTGCTGACTCGGCTTCAGGAACCCGTGGGCATCAGTCATAGGCTGCAAGCCGAATGACCTGATTAAAGCAGGCTGGAGCCAGCCTCTTAAGGAGGAATGATGGGTTAGGCCAAAGTGCCACTCCTGTGCCATCAGAGTTCCAGCGCATGCATGCTTCACTCACTGACAAGGCATGAAGCTCACTCACTCGCTTCGCTGATGCCATTGCCAGAAGAAACACAACCTTCATTGACAACCACTTTAGTTTAGACTGCTCCAGAGGCTCAAAAGGAGGGAGACGAAGGGATTCCAGTACCAAAGGCAGGTCCCAAAAGGGGACCATGATAGCTCGTGGGGGTTTCGTCGCTGGACTCCTTTAAGGAACCGGGTCACCAGGGTGTGAGACCCCACCATCTGGTTATCCACTCTAATATGACTGGCGGAAATTGCAGCCACATAGACCCTAAGGGTTGAAGCGGAGAGCTTCTTTTCTAGCAAAGACTGCAAAAAATGCAGTATTATCGGCACAGAAGACTTTTCAGGAGCTACTTTTTGAGCTCTACACCACTCCAAAAAAATCTTCCACCTGTTGGCATAACGTGCTATGGTGGAAGGTGCTCTGGAGTCCCTAATGGTTTGGATCACGGCCTGGTCACACGACTCGAGGAGTGGGTCAGGCCCCTCAAGGGCCACACCTATAGCTGCAGGCGTTCTGGGCTCGGATGCCAGATGTGGCCACCCAGCTGCGACAGCAGGTCTTGCCTCCTGGGAAGGCACCAAGGGATCTCGTCTAAAAGCTTGTGCATCACTGGAAATCAGAGTCTCCCTGGCCAGTACGGGGCCACCAACAGCAGCCTGTGGTTGCTCTGCTGCACCGTGTGCAATGTCACCGCTATCAGTGGGAATGGCGGAAAGGCATAGAGGAGATGATCTGGCCACGGTTGTGCCAGGGCATCCTGTCCCAACAGACTCGTTTCCTCCCCCAGCGAAAACCAAAGGGAGCAGTGGGTGGACAAACAGGTCCACTTCTGCTGTGCCATATTTGCCCCATATTTCCTCTAGCACCCCCGGGTGGAGTCTTCACTCCCCAGCGGGAGGCGTCTGGCGGGAGAGGTAGTCTGCCACCACGTTCTGTGGCCCCGGCAAATACATGGCCTTGAGGCTGGCCAAGCGGGGGAAAGCCCATACCAGGAGTCGCCATGCCGCCTGCAGTGACATGGCCGATTTATATGGTAGACAGCTGACGTGTTGTCGAATCGAACAAGAACATGCCTGCCTCTCAAATACGGCGGGAACTCGTGCAGCGCCAAACTGATAGCCCGGAGCTCGAGCACATTTATGTGCTCCATCCTCTCCTGGCTGGTCCAGAGGCCACTCACTGTCCAGTGCTGCCACACTGCCCCCCACCCTGTGGGCGACGCGTCGGTTACCACTACCTCCCGACGCGATGGGATCAAACCCAGTGAGATGCCCTTGGACAGATTTGCCCCATCTCTCCATGGCTGTAACACTAGTAGGCATTGGGTGGACACCCTGACTCTCTTGGATCTGTGTAACTGCGGATCTAAATGGAGGCCATTGATCCAAATTTGGAAGGGTCGTAAATACAGGAGGCCCAGTGGCACCACTGCTGTGACAGAGGTCAACATACCCATCAACCTGATAAAAAGGCTGTACCTCAACCTCCTGTCCCTCTAGAAATGACAGAGAAGCTGGAGTATGGCCTCTATAGCTGTGGATTGCACATATAGCATGTGAGAGGAGTCCAGGGTTAATCCAATGAACACCATCCTTTGGCTGGGTATCAGACAGCTTTTGGCGTAATTGACGGTAAGGCCCAACCTTGTCACATGACATAGAAGGGTATCCTGCTCCACCTGTTCTTGGCTCGGAGCACAAATAAGTCATCCAGATATGGGAGGATCTGCATACCACTGGCTTGCATCAGGGCCAGTGCTGCCCGCATTCACCTCGTGAAGACCCTTGGGGCTAGGGAAAGCCCGAATGGGAGCACCTTGAACTGATAGGCCTCTGAGCTGCAGGAGAGCTGTGATAACCCTGCTGCCGAAGAAAGGAGACCTTCAGGACGTCAGAAACTGGCATCCAGTCTCCCTCCTCTGTTCGGACTATAAGATCTTGTCCAAGGCTCTGGCTAACCGGTTGAAGCAGGTGATGGAGGAAATCGTTCACCAGGATCAGTCGTACTGTGTGCCTGGTAGGTCCATCACAGACAACGTGTCGTTAATCAGGGATGTTTTGGATGTCTCCAGTTCTTTGGGCACTGACCTTGGTCTCATTTTGTTAGACCCAGAAAAAGCATTTGACAGGGTTGAGCACCTTTATTTTTGGAAAGTTCTGGAGTGTTTTGGTCTCAGCCTGAGTCTCATTGCTATAATAAAAGTTTTGTACCGAGATATTCAGAGTGTGTTGAAGGTTAACGGGGGTCTGAGTGCTCCCTTTACATAAGCCCGGGGTGTCAGACAGGGCTGTCCTCTTTCTGGGATGCTGGATGCATTGTCCATTGAGCCCTTGCTACACCGAATCCGGTCCTGTATTGGTTTTACCGGGTTTTAACACACCACATGTTTTATCTGCTTATGCTGATGATGTCATGGTCCTGGTCATGGGATAGAGAAATGATGGTATAATGTATCTAGGTGTTTATCTTGGCAAAGAAGAAATGGTGAAAAGAAACTGGGAGGGCATGATAGAGACGATGAAAGGAAGGTTGAAAAAGTGGAAATGGCTGCTTGCTCAGATGTCCTTTAGAGGAAGAACTCTAGTAATCAACAACCTTGTAGCTTCAGCACTGTGGCATCGTTTAGCTTGTATGGAGCCACCTGCTGGTTTACTCGCAAAACTAAAAGCAGTTTTAGTGGACTTTTTTTGGGACAGGTTACACTGGGTACCTCAGAGTGTGCTTTTTTTTACCAAAAGAAGAAGGGGGGCAAGGCCTGGTACACCTAGCAAGCAGAGTGGCAACTTTTCGATTTCAATTTGCACAGAGATATCTGACAGGTTTTAAATACCCAGTGTGGAAAAAGTTTGCAAGCAGCATTTTAAGGAGAACAGACAAGTTGGGCCTTGACACTGCTTTGTTTTTAATGGATGTTGGTTATTTAAATCTGTATTGCCTAACTAACAGCAGCGACTAATGAACTGTTGAGGATGTACTGGAAAGGTGAGGAAACTCCGGACGAAGAGGACCCTTTTCCTTTTCCTGTATCTCTTTCTGACCTGTATCTCTCTCTCTGACCTGTCTTTCTCTCTGACCTGTATCTCTCTCTGACCTGTATCTCTTTCTGACCTGTATCTCTTTCTGACCTGTCTCTCTCTCTGACCTGTCTTTCTCTCTGACCTGTATCTCTCTCTGACCTGTATCTCTTTCTGACCTGTATCTCTTTCTGACCTGTCTCTCTCTCTGACCTGTCTCTCTCTCTTTGACCTGTATCTCTCTCTGACCTGTCTCTCTCTCTGACCTGTATCTCTCTCTGACCTGTCTTTCTCTCTGACCTGTATCTCTCTCTGACCTGTGTCTCTCTCTGACCTGTGTCTCTCTCTGACCTGTATCTCTCTCTGACCTGTATCTGTCTCTCTGACCTGTATCTATCTCAATTCAATTCAATTCAAATTAGCTTTATTGGCATGAATGTGTAACAACAATATTGCCAAAGCATCATACATAAAACATAAGAGCAATCAACCCCATACATTTCATTAAACAAGTAATTAAAGTGTAAAGTAATCAAAGCGTATGTGTGTTTGTGTTTGAAAATATATATATATTAAAAATAAAAATAAATAAAACAGTAACCGTGTGTGTGTGTCAAAAAAATAAATAAATAAATAAATGAAACAGTAAGTGTGTGGGTGTTTGTGTGTGTGTGTGTGTGTGTGTGTGTGTGTGTTAACAAAATATATCTTAAAAATTAAAATAATAAATAAAACGGTAAGCGTGTGCGCGTGTGTTTGTTAAAATATATATATATATTAAAAATTTTAATAAAATGCATAAATAAAACGGTGAGCATGTGTGTCTGTATGTTAAAAAATAAAAAAATATATAAAAAATTAAAAATTTTAATAAAATAAATGAAACAGTAATGTGTGTGTGTGTGTGTGTGTGTGTGTGTGTGTGTGTGTATTAATAGATAAAAAAAATTTTAATTATTAATTAATTAAAAAATAATAATAAATAAATAAAAAAAATCAGTATCAAATGTAAAAACAAAACAATTACTGAAATATCAAACAATCAAAATAATAATAATTTGAAAATCTGTACAATTGTTTATCAATCTGAGGTTCCACTGGTTGTCCTCACTTCATGGCATGAGGAGACATATTTTGCAGCAATTATTTCACATTTGGGCATTTCTCCTAGTAAATAGGGGAGTTTCTGTGTGTCTGATATGAATTTGAATTCGGGGTATATTTGGGAAATGTTTGCAAAGTGTTTTTTTCTTTGTGTTTTATATTTGGGGTATGAGGTTAGAAAGTGCAGCTCTGTCTCTACCTGTCCTCTGTCACACTGGGAGTCTCTCCTCTTGTGGTAGCCAGCTCTGCCTGTGGCGACCCTTTTCTATGGCCAGGCTGTGTTCACTCAGTCTGTATGTTGTCAACATTTTTCTTAGTTTGGGACATTTTAGTGTACTCAGGTAATTTGCCAGTGTGAATTCTCTTTTTAGGGTCAGATAACATTGTAATTTACTTTGTGTTTTGGTCGTTTCTTTCCACTATTCAATATATTTTTCTTTCTGCTTGCTGATAATTTGGTTTGGTCTGCTTGAGTTGGTGTTGCTGTCCTGAGGCTGTTGGGGACTTGTTACTGCAGAGAGCCTCAGGACCAGCTGGCTGAGGGGACTCTTCTCTGGTTTCAGCTCCTGGTATGTTAGGGCTTTGTGATGATATGTCTGGGGGTTAACTGATTTTAAGTGATTGTAAAATTTAAGTGATCTTTTCTGTATTTTTAGTAGGAGGGGGTATTGGCCGAGCTCTGCTCTGCACAGGTTATTTGGTGTTTTTCTCTGCACCTGCAGGATGCTCTTACAGAATCAGTATGGAAAGATTCTATGATTGTTTTATCCCATTTGTCAACTTCATTATTAAGTTTTGGCCCCCAGATTTCGCTACCATATAGAATTATTGGTTCTAGTACAAATTGGAAAATTTTAAGCCAGATTTCAATTGGAATATATATTTTAATGTTTCTTTTTATTGCATAAAAATCTCTCCTTGCTTTGTCCCTCAGATCTTTCACAGCCATGTTGAAGTTCCCTGTGTATGTAATGTTGCTCTTCTTAAAGAGCTTATAGTACCTTACTACCCCACCAGAGCACTGCGCTCCCAGAATGCAGGGTTACTTGTGGTTCCTAGATACTGGTGAGCCCATGGCACAGCCATGCTTCTGTCTGTAGAATCCACCGTTGTACTGGAAATAGGTGGTGTTTAGACAGAGGTCGAGTAATTTGCAGATTTGGTCAGGGCTGAGGCTAGTTCTGTTGTCCAGGGTGTTGTCTTGTGTTAGCCGTTTCCTAACGGTTTCTACTGCCTCTATGGTGGGGATGCAGGTGAACAAAGAAGTCACGTCATAGGATACCATGGTTTCATCTGGATCCAGTTTTAGTCCCCGAACTTTGTTTACAAAGTCAATAGAGTTTTGGACGTGGTGAGGCGTGTTTCCCACCAATGGAGCTAAGATAGCTGAGTTTCCCTGCCAGTCAGTCAGAACTGAAGAAGTCCTTCGGATGAGGGACGAAACGTCTTCCAGTATCTTCAACCAAGTCCAGTTGCCCTTGATTTTAACCTTCGTTGGATAAGGGTGGGGACTGCATTTCTGTGTAGGTGTATGTCATTATACAGGCAGTCCAGGTGCAGGGTCAGGTGGTGGGCCAAGAACACGTTGGGTTTGAGGGCACAGTCCCTGGAGAGTCTGATATTTGCTCTGTGAATAGTGTGGGGGTGGAAGTCTCTCCTGTGCAGCAGCGTGGATATGATTATCTTGCTGGTAGGGAAATTGGTGGAGGCTTGCTCAATGACTCTCGTCAGAGAGTCTGCCAGTCTGTCCTGCTGGGACCTGAAGTCGTTGGTGCCTGTATGAATGATGATGTGGCTATGTGAGCCTAGCTCAGGCACTGTTAACAGCTCCAGGGCTTTCCTGGTGTTGGGGCACCAGATCTTCTCCGTTCTGTGCCTTGGGAATAAGGTCTTTTCATCTAGGAACTTTCCATTAGAGTCCATGAGAAGGATAATGTCAGCCCTTCTGCCTGTGTGTGTTTGTTCAGTCTTAGCTGTCGGGTCTGGATGTGGAGCTGTGGTGGTAGCTGGAGGCTGGCTAGAGGCCAGGCCTTGGACAGGTGCAGGGGTGTGACTGGCGTCTTGGCTTGGGATGTTTGTATGGAGGCAGCTGGTCTGCACCAGGCTTCATGAGAGGGGGGGAGTCCTCGAGGAAAGGGCTGTGTTGTCCTTCAGCAGGTGTAGTGGGAGTTTGCCTGGATGTGGTATGGATCTGAGAGGTGGGCACAGGGGGTTGTGTTGAGTTCAGTCTGGCTTGTAGACTGAGCCTGTCCCTGTCCTGTAGCTCTTCTCTCAGAGTAGCCAACTCAGTTGTGCAGTTGTCTCTGTCCTTCCTAAGTTCCTTCACCTCCTCACTGAGATGGTCCAGCTGTCTTCTCTGACGAATTTGTTCTTGTTGAAACTCTCTCAGCTGTGAGTTGACACTATCCTGTTCTTTCTTGGCCTGGAAGTCAGTGACAGTAGGAGAGGTAGGCTGCTGCTGTCTCTGACCCCTCTCTCTTACCTGTCTGTCTTTGACCTGTATCTCTCTCTCTCTGACCTGCCTCTCTCTGACCTGTCTGTCCCTCTGCAGACGTTCATCGTGATCGGTAAAGGGAACATCATCTACAGGTTTAACGCTGAGCCGGCCTGTTACCTGCTGGGTCCGTTCAACCCGCTGAGGACCCTTGCCATCAAGATCCTCATTCACTCATATCCTTTATGATGTCACACTGTACTCCTTACTGATTGGTCAGTGAGGATAAACTTATTTACTGCCACAATGCACAATTGCTTTGATTAGCAGGTTATTGTTGGTTGTTCCTAACAATTAAAACTTTATTCAGTTTGTTCATCATGGTGACGATTCTGACCAACTGTGCGTTCATGACGATGAGCGATCCTCCAGCGTGGAGCAAGATTGTGGAGTGAGTCAACACACACACACCAATATACACACCAACACACGCCAGATGTGAGGTAGCAGTCAGAAGCTTTTTGAACATGGGATGAGCAGGGGTAAGAGTTAGGGGTATGGTTAGGTGTTTCTCAGTCAGCAATCTTGTCTCTACTTGTGTTTGTGTGAAATGTCATCAGTTGCAGCCAAAGTACCTTTCAAGTTCAAAAGTTTGCTTCTGGCCAAGTACAGTCAAATCCCAGGATGTTATATACACTGAACAAAATTATAAACGCAACACTTTTTTTTGCCCCATTCATCATGAGCTGAACTCAAAGATCTAAGACATTTTCTATGTACACAAAAGGCCTATTTCTCTCAAATATTGTTCACAAATCTGTCAAAATCTGTGTTAGTGAGCACTTCTCCTTTGCCGAGATGATCCATCCACCTCACAGGTGTTGCATATCAAGATGCTGATCAGACATCATGGGTACTGTGCAGGTGTGCCTTAGGCTGGCCACAATAAAAGGCCACTTGAAAATGTGCAGTTTCCCTGTATTGGGTTGGTCCAGAAACCAGTCAGTATCTGGTGTGACCACCATTTGCCTCACACAGTGCAACACATCTCCTTCACATAGAGTTGATCAGGTTGTTGATTGTGGCCTGTGGCGTGTTGGTCCACTCGTCGTCAATGGCTGTTGAAGTTGCAGTCAGGTCGAGACCCCGATGAGAACGACAAGCATGCAGATGAGCTTCCCTGAGACGGTTCCTGACAGTTTGTGCAGAAATTCTTTGGTTATGCAAACTGATTGTTGCAGCAGCTGTCTGGGTGGCTGGTCTCAGACGATCTTGGTGGTGAAGATGCTGGATGTGGAGGTCCTGGGTGTGGTTGTAATAGTCACCTATTCTGCCTTCATGTACAGCTTTTACCGTGATGGTAAACATGCATTGTGGATATTGGTTTTTCCTTCACATGTAAAAAAGGAACTGTGCTCACAGAGACCTGTGGGGTAGTCATGGATTGTTATAAGGACTTTCCTTTTATGTATTTTTTCCCCCTCATCACTGTTTTGAGAGTGATGAGGGGAAGTGTGGGAAGTGACGTTTGTGGGGAACTCTGGAGTGCAACAGGTGAAGTACTCAGAGTTTAGTGGTCTCTGTGTAATGCTTGCCAGACGAACACAACAAAGAAACTCTTTTTGGTGGATTACATGTTGGGACTTTTCTGGACTACAACATCATCCCATGGGCTAAACAGACTGTGACGAGGTTGCATAAGTTAACTGTGGAATATTGACTGTGGCGTCTCGTCATGCTTCACCTGGTATCTTTTTTGTGTTTTTTTCTTCCTATTCTTACCGCGGAGAACATCTAGTTCAATCCAGACAATTTTTTATTTGAATAAACATTTGATGTGGGGGGATATTGGGGTTTTGAAGGGTAAATGTGGGAAATGGTGATAATGTTTGCAATGTTTGTTTGATGTGTCGGAGTGCGGCTATGCCTCCAGCAACAAATACCTGTGTATGCTGCCCAATGGGGTCTAAACCTACTATATCTCTAAATACACGTTAAACCCACCATATGGACTTTTTTCATTAATGTACAATTTTGGTCAAGTGTATACAGTTGCAGTTTGAATGTTTTCCTGGCTTATGTAGGGTTTCTTTGACCAAAGTAAGCAGGCCACTGGCTGCAATCACCTCGGCAGGTACCAGATCTGCCTGTTAACTTATCAAGGGGAAAGTACATCACGCAAATATATGTAATATGGTGTAAGGCAAATTGTTACATGGTTACATGTGGTCTGCGGTTCTGAGGCCTGTTGGATGTACTGCCAAATTCTCTCAAACTCCTTTGGAGATGGCTTATGGTGGGGAAATGAACATTCAATTCACGGGCCACAGCTGTGGTGGACATTCCTGCAGTCAGCATGCCGAGGAGTGGCCTTTTACTGTGTCCCGCCTAAGGCCTTTTATTGTAGTCAGCCTAAGGCACACCTGTGCAATACTCATGCTGTCTGATCAGCATCTTGATATGCCACACCTGTGAGATGGATGCATTATCTCAGCAAAGAAGTGCTCACTAACACCGATTTTGACAGATTTGTGAACAATATTTGAGAGAAATAGGCCTTTTTTTTACATAGAGAAAGTCTTAGATCTTTGAGTTCAACTCATGGTGAATGGGGCAAAAACAAAAGTGTTGCCTTTATAATTTGTATGGTATATAGTTGTTTAAACAACAACAACTATTAATTTCGAACTTGCAAGTACAGAAGTGCAAACTTGGCGTACTCGGTATTGAGAAACACCCATAGTATCAAAGTTCAGGACTGACACTTCTTTCTCATTGGACACAAATCCATGATTTCATAGGAAATACAGATGACACGTCACTAAAGTTCAAAATGTTGTGGTGCTAATTAGCAGAGTTTCAGGAGTGGGACCACATATCAACCACATCATCACCAGCATTTCCATAAATACCCACACATCCCAACTGTTCTTCTTCACTCTCATATTCTGCACCCGAAATGAGACCAAGCAACAGCTCGTCCAGCACGTTACGCTAACACTGCTATGCCATACAAAGAATCATGACAAGGTACTCCATCTCTTCCACTTACCTCTTCATGATGTGTTGGTAAATTGCCATCAGACGATGAATTATTCTGAAGAACTCACAAAACATTTTCACTGTCTACGGCAACAGACCCAGCACCAGAAGAAGAACTCTTCTCTTCCGTCTCCATGTTGAGACCCTGTTTTCCACAATCATAAAGCAGGCCATCTCTTCCATGGTCCGCTTCATCTCAACAATCGAGAACATTTCACCTGAGAATCCTCCGCCTCACAAGAACAGCTGATCACAGCGTCACCCCGCTCCAGCAAGGCCCCGCGTCAAACAGTCTTTATAAACGATTTCAAAACGACTATAGCCACTTTTTTGAAAACTGTTGAAGATGAAAGAATCCCGTTTACAGAACAGTCAATACAGAAAACCTTTCAACACTATCATCAGCATGGCATGCCTACAGTTCCGTCAACACCAGCTCCCTTCTGCATTATTCATTACGCACGTCGTGACGTCAGTGCCACTGTTAAAGTGACCTGTGGTGGTTGTGACTGGTTAGTGCTGACGTACTGCGGTAAGCATGTTGACTCATTTCCGTTTCCGATGCTTGTGTGTTGGTAGCGTGTTTTGCTGCTCTCGCTAAATACCAGATAAATTTGTTAGATTTGTCATTACAGCAGCCAACTGTCCAATAAACACTTATTCTTACAGTAATTTTGCCTAAGCACTCACAGTTTTTTCCATCTTTTAGTGACTGCTGTTTAATCTCATAGTTGTTTTCAAAGGTTTTGGTAGCTAACGCTACAGTACTTTAGCTTGGCCGTTAGCAACTTTAGCTTAGCAGCTAGAGATGGCTTCTCCTTCTCCCTCTCTCTCTCCTACTTTCTCCTGCTCGGTGTGTCAGATGTTTAGTTACTCCTCTGCCTCCTTTAGCGGTAATGGTACGTGTAATAAGTGTAGTTTATTTGTAGACATAGAGCCGAGGCTCAGTGATTTAGAAGTCCGGCTCCGCACCTTGGTAGATCAGTCTTTAGCTACTGTAGCTAGCCAGTCCCCGGTAGTCGGTGCGGGCCGGCCTGAGTTAGCCTGTGGTAGCCGTCCTCCGGCATCCCCTGTGCAGCCAGGAAAGGGGGGCTGGGTGACTGTCTGAAGGAGGAATAGTCACCGACACACCTGCTGAGAAACCAACTCTGATCATTGGCAGCTCCATTTTGAGAAACGTGAAGTTAGCGAAGCCAGCAGCCATAGTTAAGTGCATCCATGGGGCCAGAGCGGGCGACACTGAGTCTTATTTGAAACTGCTGGCTAAGGATAAACGTAAATACAGTAAGATTGTTATTCACATCAGCAGTAATGACTCCCAGTTACGCCAATCGGAGGTCACTAAGATTAACGTTGAGTCGTTGTGTACATATGCAAAAACAATGTCGGACACCGTAGTTTTCTCTGGACCCCTGCCAAATCTGACCAGTGATGACATGTATAGCCGCATGTCGTCTTTCCGCCGCTGGTTGTCGAGGTGTTGTCCAGCAAATGATGTGGCCTTTGTAGATCATTGCCAGACTTTCTGGGGAAGACCTTGTCTGATTCGGAGAGACGGCATCCATCCCACTTGGGAAAGAGCACCTCTCATTTCTAGAAATCTGGCCAAGTTTATTAGTGGACCAAATCCATGACAACCCAGAGTTTAGACCAGGAGTTGCAGTCTAACACACTTCTCTGCCCTTCTATTTCAGAAGTTACCCACCCAAAACCCTACGCAGAGTCGCAGTCTAACACACTTCTCTGCTCCTCCATTTCAGGAGTTACTTAGTGAAAATCCTATAGTGACGGTGTCTGCCCCCCGACCATCTAATCACGCCAATTTTAATTTCAGTCCCTCTCAAATCGATCATCTTGTTGATAGTGCTGCAGGCTCGCTGCGAATGACTCGACTCTGTAGCCCCTCTAAAAAAGAAAATACTAAAACAAAGACGGTTAGCTCTATGGTATAATACTGAAACTCGCAAATTAAAGCAAATGTCGCAGAAACTTTGGTTCCACCAAACTGGAAAATTCTCGTTTAATTTGGCAAGATAGTCTTAAAACTTATAGGAAGGCCCTCCGTAATGCCAGAGCAGCGTACTACTTGTCACTAATAGAGGAAAATAGGAACAACCCCAGGTTTCTTTTTAGTACTGTAGCCAGGCTGACAGAGAGTCACAGCTCTATTGAGCCAAGTATTCCCATAGCTCTCAGTAGTTACGACTTCATGAGCTTCTTTAATGATAAAATTCTAACTATTAGAAAAAAAATTCACCATGACCTGCCTTTAACTGGCACAGACTTATTTCTAAACTCAGGAACCTTAGAAACAGCTGTAGAACCAGATACATGTTTAGACTGCTTTGCTTCCCTCAATCTCTACCAACTAACTTCTATAATTTCTTCATCTAAACCATCAACCTGCCTCTTAGAATCCATCCCGACTAGGCTCCTTAAAGAAGTTTTACCCTTAGTCAGCACCTCTCTACTAGATATGATCAATCTATCTTTATCAACAGGCTATGTACCACAGTACTTTAAAGTAGCTGTAATTAAACCTCTTCTGAAAAAGGCCAACCTTGATCCAGATGATTTAGCCAACTATAGACCTATATCTAACCTTCCATTTCTCTGTAAGATCCTTGAGAAAGCAGTCACCAAACAGCTGTGTGACTTTCTACATAGCAATAGTTTATTTGAGGATTTTCAGTCAGGAGTTTCATAGCACAGAGACAGCACTGGTGAAAATTACTAATGACCTGCTAATTGCATCTGACAAAGGACTTGTACTTCTGTACTGGTTTTATTAGATCTTAGTGCTGCATTTGATACCATTGACCATCATATCCTATAACAGAGACTGGATCATTTCATTGGCATTAAAGGAACCGCTCTAAGCTGGTTTAAGTCCTATTTATCAGATTGATTTCAGTTTGTACATGTTAACGATGAGTCCTCCATGCGCGCCAAAGTTAGTCTTGGTGTTCCACAAGGATCTGTCCTCAGACCAATCCTCTTCACTTTATATATGCTTCCTTTAGACAATATTATCAGGAAACACTCCATAAACTTTCATTGTTATGCAGATGATCCTCAGTTATATCTATCAATCAAGCCAGATGAAAGTCATCAGTTAGCTAAACTTCAAATGTGCCTTCAGGATGTTAAAACCTGGGTGACCTGTAATTTTCTAATGTTAATCTCAGATAAAACTGAAGTTATTGTTCTAGGGCCCGAGCACCTCTGTGACGCATTATCTAAAGATACAGTTTCCCTTGATGGCATCACCCTGGCCTCCAGCACCACTGTGAGGAATCTTGGAGTTATCTTTGATCAGGACATGTCGTTTAAGTCTCACATTAAGCAAATTTCAAGGACCGCCTTTTTTAACCTATGTAATATTAGAGAGAGATCACGTCTCCTCTCTTAGCTTCTCTGCATTGGCTTCCAGTAAAATCCAGAATATAATTTAAAATCCTTCTTTTCACCTACAAAGCTCTTAATGGTCAGGCACCATCTTATCTTAAAGAGTACCTTACTACCCCACCAGAGCACTGCGCTCCCAGAATGCAGGGTTACTTGTGGTTCCTAGAGTCTCCAAAAGTAGACTAGGAGCCAGAGCGTTCAGCTATCAAGCTCCTCTCCTGTGGAACCAGGTTCCAGTTTGGGTTCAGGAGGCAGACACCATCTCCACATTTAAGAGTAGGCTTAAGACTTTCCTCTTTGATAAAGCTTATAGTTAGGGCTGGCTCAGGTGAGTCCTGAACCATCCCTTAGTTATGCTGCTATAGGCCTAGACTGCCGGGGCAACCTCAGCAGAGGGAGTCAATTATTGGCACCGTCTCTCAGTTGTTTGGGTTAACATGCAGCTTTCAGTCATTTCGTGCCAACGTCCGGCTCTCAGTCGTTTCGAGCTTACAGTCGTCTCTAACCAACATGCGGCTAACAGTTGTCTCCAGCTAATATCCAGCTAACAGTCATCTTGAGCTAACATCCCGCTAACAGTCGTCTCGAGCTCACTGTCGCCCCACGCGCCGTTGTTTTGAACTAACATTCGGCTCACAATCATTATGTGCCATCATCCGGCACACACTCGTTCGAGCTCACAGTCAGCTCTAACATTCAGTGTCATCATTCGAGCTCAGTCATTTTGAGCCAACAGCATTTTCCAGCTAATGCGTTCCGAGTCGTCTTTACCTAAATTAATATAATCATCTCAAGTTTGCAGTTAAGTTGTCTTCAAGGTAAGTCAATTTGAGAAACGTTGAGCTAACAGTCACTTCGGGCGAACGTCGTGCTAACAGTCCTTCAACCCAACTGTCGTTTCAACCAATAGTTTCGAGTCAACAGTCGTTTCAGGTAACATCAAGCTCACAGCCGTGTCGAGCTAACATCCAGGTAACAGTTTCTTCGACCCAACATTCAGTCATGGCCACTTTGAGCTAACATCTGTCTCACTGTCGTTTTGAGCTAACATCCGGAACACAGTCATTTTGAGCGAACATCCAGCTCACAGTTGTTTCAAGCTAACAGTCGTTTCTAGAGAACATCGAGCTAACAGTCGCCTCGAGCGAATGTCGAGCTAACAGTCCTTCAACCCAATTGTCGTTTCAACCAAAATATTTTCGAGTCAACAGTCGTTTCAGGTAAAATCCGGTTCACAGTCGTTTTGAGCTAACATCTGGAACACAGTCATTTTGAGCTAACATCCAGCTCACAGTCGTTTCGAGAGAACATTGAGCTAACAGTCGTTTAGAGTGAACAGTCGTTTCAAACCAAGTCACCTTTTGTTCAAGTCACTATGAGCTCAGCCGCTTCAATTCCACGTCAAGTCAGTCGTTTCGCGTTAGTCTTTTGCATTAAAGTCGCTTCAAGCTTTCAGCCGCTTGAACTCCCAGTCACTTCGACATCTCAGTCGTTTCAGGCTCACATCGTGCATACAGTCGTTTGAAGCAAAAATTGTGCTAACAGTCATTCCAAACGAACAAGTCATTGTAAACCAAGTTGTTTCGAGCTCAGTCACTTCGAACTCGCCTGTTTCAAGCTCACATCAAGCTAACAGTCGTTCTGAGCTTAGGTCAAGCTAATAGTTGTCTCTGACCGAAGTCAACCCAAGCTAAAACACTCAGATCATGTTAAGTCGTCTTGCGCTAAAGTCTCTTCGAATGCTCAGTTGCTTCAAGCTCACATCGAGCACACAGTCGTTTCGAGCGAACATTCTCTTCAACTAAGTCGTTCAAGCAAACGGACCTTCGACAGTTGTTTCGGGCTAAAATCATTTTGAGTCCCAGTCCAGGGTTTGGGGGTTCTACAAGGATAGATTCACAGTGGAATGGTCGCCAAAACCTTAACATTAAAAGCATAGCTCTCTCTCGTGCTGGAGGCCAACTTAAAGAGCTCCCACCATGTCACAACTAGTACAGCGTAATCACATCACTCAGTCATCCCAATCCTTAGAAGCTACATTCACACCCACTCGGGTTTCACTTCCCTGCATCTCCCCTCCGTCTTGACCTTCAGCATCATACTCGCAATTGGGACTCATTCCCCAAACAACACTGCGTTCTAATTAAACCGAACCCTTGCAAGACCCTCGTGAACCAATTGCAACTATGGGATCCTACAGTATAACACGTCAGATCATCTCTGAGTCGGTTCCAGTGGTCCAGTGTGCCCCCACCTCATCCGCCAAGCATTCTCTCGTCATGCTTTTCTCCCATCCATTACCCCAGTCACTCCTTCAGTAGCTACCCTTTCAGCCTCCGACGTCATTCCCCAAGACCTGATACATATCATGCGCCACATGTCCTCCCAAACGTACCATCATCACACTCATTCAGATCTCAAAGATCTCAGATAAGCCAATGCCAGTGCTTACATAACTAGAAGCTTTTGGAGGTCCGTCGTGCCCAGGTGCGGCTTTCCCTATCGTAGCTTCCCCACATTTCTTTCGAATGTGTATTGAGCAGCCGCAAGCCTCGTACATCTTTCTGTCTAGATCATCAATCAATCATTTAATTGTACCTGTTGATTGTGTGGTTCTTGCTAATGAAAGTCCGGCTAAACCAAACCCTGCAGTGATTACCCCCTCAGTACGGCTCATTTGAACACCATTGGAACCACTCACAGGAAACTACCGTTGTGTCATTCAAAATAGTACTTACTATTATTACTGTACTAATTAATGTATTATTGTTGTTTTTTATACTTTTCAATGAACACATGAAGAGGAAATAAAAAGAAAGACAAAGTACTGCAGCAATCAAAAGCAGCAGGTGGTGAGTCAGCTTGGTTGGTAAACCTGTGAGACAGTAACCAGGTGTCCTAAGGCGAGCTCTGTGAGGACAGCCCTCCTGTGGAGCAGCTCGCTTGATCTTGATTTTCAATAAAGAGAAAGACTACAATCAAAATGTGAAAGAGATAATATAAAAATACTATAACATCAAAGTCAGCTTGTGTTAGCCAAGGTTAGAGTTACCCAGGGTAAGGAGTACCCAGGGTTGGAGGTACCCAGGGTTAGAGTTACCCAGAGTCAGGGTTATCTGGGGTCAGGGGTACCCAGAATTAAGGTTACCCAGGTTTAGAGTTACCCAGGGTTAGGGGTGTCCAGTTGTTTGTGTTTGTTAGAGGGAGATGACAGGACTTTACCCTAGAAAACATCCTGTTTACAAAAGGTTTCACTTTCTGTAGACTCTCAGTTCGACATATTTTTCTGTTTTTAATGATTCCGAATGTTTTGCCTGTCGTCAACAGATACGTGTTTACATTCATTTACACATTCGAAGCAATGACCAAAGTTCTGTCCAGAGGATTCTGTGTCGGAGATTTCACTTTCCTCAAAGACCCCTGGAACTGGCTGGATTTCATGGTCATCAGCATGGCGTAAGACTCAGTCACTCATTCATCATAGAGTCAAATATTGATGAAGATGACGATGTTAATGTTGACGTTGATGATGTTGATGATGATGAAGATGGCTCTCTCTCTCTGTTTCAGATACCTGACTGAATTTGTAGATTTGGGAAATGTTTCTGTGTTGAGGACGTTCAGAGTTCTTCGAGCTCTGAAGACCATCACTGTGATCCCAGGTGTGTGTGTTATTGTGTTACTGTGTGTGTGTATTTCTGTGTGTTACTGTGTGTGTGTGTGTGTGTGTGTGTGTGTGTGCCATGTCTGATTTTAGAAACAGTCTGCATCGATTGTATTTATAATTCTGATTGGTCCCCCCCCCCCCCAGGTCTGAAGACGATAGTCGGAGCTCTCATGCAATCAGTGAAGAAGCTTGGTGATGTCATGATCCTGACCGTGTTCTGCCTCAGTGTCTTCGCTCTGATTGGCCTGCAGCTCTTCATGGGAAATCTGCGGCAAAAATGTGTCGTCAACCCAGCGCTGTTGCTTAGCAACCACACGTCTGACAGTGACTTAAATATTGGTTTCCGTGACAACAACACCCACGCCAACACTACAGGAAGTGGCGACTTTGATTTTAATGAACACATCAACAATCCAGGTAAGATAAAGACAAGCTGCTCTCTAATTGGCTGTTGACATTGACTCATTTAGCACGCCTCTGGAGCAATGAGGGGTAAAGTGTCTTGCTCAGGAACACAATGGGGAATTGAACCCATGTCTCTCACACCAAACGGATGTATCTTATCCATTGCACCATCACCACCCCTGTTAGTAGGTGAAATGCACCATGGGAGTTAAAGTTGACTTCTCTCCTTCAGGTTTCATCCAGATCTTTTCTCTTTGGTTTCATGTCATCCCAAACTGAATATGAGGAACATGAACCAGGACCTCCAACTCTGTAACTACAGGTCACAGAGAAGTTTACGGGGTTCTGATCGGGAGGACTAACGCGGATTATAAGCAAAGAGAGGTTTACGGGGTTCTTATAGGCAGGGAGGTTATTTAAAGATTATGGGGCATGAGAGGAAACGGCAGTGCAGCCAGCTTTAAAACTCTAGGCAAGCTGGGACATTGTTGATTGAATACAAGACCCAGCATAGCCCGGCAATCTGACCACCATGCGTCAGCACTGGGACGGAATGATGCAGGTGATGAGCGGCACCTGGTTTCCCTCAGACATTCTTAAGCTGATGATACACGGGGCAACTTTTTGAGCAATCTTGCTGGGCAATCTTGCTAGTGGCAAGTCTAACGATGTTTTGAATGGATAGCGGCGGGGCGGGGCGGGTGGCAGAGTGGTGGGGAAAGAAGATTACGGTAGTAATCTTTACTCATTACCATTGACGGCAATGTTGCCCTGCACAATTGCTGCACGATCTGCCTCCACCGGTTGGGAGTGACAGAGAGAATCAGAGAGAGAGAGAGGGCGAGAGAGAGAGAGAGAGAGAGGGGAGGGAGGCAGCCTGCACAATATCCACACAGAGGTACAGACAGTAACGGTGATGTTAATTCGTTCGTAATGTTAATGATTATAATAACAATAATAACAATAGGACTAGTAACAATAGTCGTTGCAGCAGAGGGTGTCGAGCAGGAACACGGGGGCAGCAGGTGACCTGCAACCACAGATCCAGACTCCACAGCTCCAGAGCCAGAAACACCTGCAGGAAGTGATAGGAGGAGAGAGGAGAGAGACGAGAAAGCACAAGACTACCGGAAAGGGGAGAAGTTGTGTTAGTAACATGCAATAATGGGATGAGGTTGCATACAGAGGGAGAGAAAGTAGAGGAGAGAGGAGCTCAGTGCATCATGGGAAATCCCCCGGCAGTCTAGGCCTATAGCAGCATAACTAAGGGATGGTTCAGGACTCACCTGAGCCAGCCCTAACTATAAGCTTTATCAAAGAGGAAAGTCTTAAGCCTACTCTTAAATGTGGAGATGGTGTCTGCCTCTTACTACAAACCTCAGGGCCAGTTACATTTATGTGTATGCATATAAATAGTAATATAGATCTATATAGTTTGTTTTATTTATCATATGTCACCTGTTGCTGAGAAGAACCGTTCATCACCTGTTGAAACGGATAAAATAATTGCACTTGAAAAAGAAAAAGTGAAAATGTTTGTGTCACAGTTCTGAGGTGGTGGGTGTGTGTTTTTAATGTTTCCTGTTTTAATTTGTAGTTATCTGCCTCCAGTGACATTGTCTTGTTTTACTTCCTGTGGACCTGTCTCATTCCCCTGATTGTCCTCACTTCACCTTGTCCTCACCCCCTACAGTGCACACAAAAGTTACTTTGTGATTTATGTTTTGTTAATCATGTCTGCTTGGAATATGGTGTTTTTTTATTGGTAATTGTCATTCTTGTGGTGGTTTACTAGTGAAACCAGGATTGAAGTGCCTGTTTCATTTGATAAGAACCACTGCATTGATAGGTATTCAATAGCATAGTGGTAAAGAAACAGTCCTCAGAATACTACTTCCTGTGCCTGACATTGGTTTGATTCACGATACTAATATATTATAAAATTTACAGAGCTGTTTGTTGTTAGAACTTGATGCTAACAAAATGTGGTGTCCTTACTGACTTTCAGTGGTTAGTTGAAAAAATGTTGTTAGTCTTTTTAAATGCAATCATTGTTTACATGATATTAAGTCTTTCACAGCATAATTCTTTGGCTGTTTATTTTATTCTTCAACAGCAGAGTAGACATCACAGAAAATATGTTTATAAGCAAAACATGCCTTCTATTGGTGCTTAGGAGGCATTTTTTTGTCAGAATAAGACACACGATAGACAAAGAAACTTGAAAGCCTTCCCTTCACAGTGTATCTGAGTAGTCCGGTGGTTTAGGTCTTGCTCTTGCTCCGGATCTAGAGATTGATGGATCAAACCCCGCTCCCAGCATGTTAAGGGGCAAAACTTAACACATATATTTGCTGAACAAGTGTGCAGCACATCATGGAGTCTCTTAGCTGATGGAGCTGCACATTGCACCGACAACGATAGCAATCGCAAAAAAAATAGCTGTCAGCTCTCACACGCATTTTCTTAAGGAAATGCCCATTCTTCTATTTTCAACTGTTAACTACTCATTCATACTTTCAGCTAGAAACTCCATTCAAAATTGAAAAGTTTCCACATCTTTCTTATTCAACTTTCAAATCCTATTCAAACTCTTCAAGCTATTCAACTTTCTTTGAAACTTTGATAGAATGAAAGTCAATGAGAAAATCTTTCAAACTCACTCATCTTCAACCTCTTCCCACTCATTCATACATTCACGTAGAAATGCCATTCCACTTTTAAAACATTAGTTAATTCAACTTTTTCAAGTTTCATACTTTTTACACAATCTCAAGTAAAGTTTCATGTTGCTTTCAGCCTGTTTTCTGAGTTTATAATGAGTTTCTTTTGGACAAAATGTTCCCAGCCTGAGTGAGAGGACCAACTGACACAGTGGGAATTCACTTCAAAATATTCATAAAAAATGTCTTCAACTCGCTGTTTCTCCCACAGCTTTCACTCTACATACATCATTTTTTCACAAATTGTAGGAACACTTGATCTACCACTAATGTGTGACTTTGAAAGCAATCAGACTTACACAGCTGACACAGTCATCTTGAAAGTGAGAGCATCGCCAGCCAACTGCCGCATAGACTCTCATAGTAAATCAGACCTGAAGTTTATCACAGACTTACTGTCCAGCAGCAAGCGGCATGTGACTGACTCCAGGACCGTCACCACTGGTTCCCTTCAAGGCCATGTTCTTTGACCTCTGCTCTCCTCCCTAAACACCAACAGCTGCACCTCCAGTCACCAAACCACCAAGCTCCTGTAGTGTGCAGATGACACCAGCCTCACTGGGCTCATCTCTTGTGGGGATCAGTCCACCCACAGGTGGGAGATTGAGCATCTGGGGTCCTGGAGCAGCCAGAAAAATTTGGACCTCAATGCTCTGAAGACAGTGGAGATGGGCGAGTATTCCAGGAAGAGCCCAGCCGTACCCATCCCCATCAATCTGTGCAACTCCACACTCAACACCGTGGAGTCATTCTGCTCACCCTGGACCTCCAGTTGGAGTTGATTCGCTTATGTCACCTTTCATATCCCTTTCTAAATATTTCAGGTCATATCTTCACAACACTTGGGGGAGTTTCTCACATTTCTTCAACTTCTTCATGGCTGTCAGCTAAAAACTACATTAAAACCTTAAAATGTTCTACATTTATCAGTGCAGTTTGAAGTTTATTCAACTTTAAAATCTTATTCATATTCTTTAGAACATTTCCCATGTTTCGAAGATTTCATAGTCCTTCAGCTACTTTCTGCACATTAAAGCCAGCAATGCAGTTTAGCGTCAGCTTTTCAACACTCCTTAAAACCTTCCACATCTTTCATACATTTGTACTATTCAAATTTGTTAAAGACAGCAATTCAGTTTAGCATCAGCTTTTCAACAAAACTTTCCACTTCTTTCATACATTTGTACTATTCAACTTTATTCAAGCCAGCAATTCAGTTTAGCGCAAGCCATTCAGCAGACAGCATTCACACCGCAACTTCTAGAAATTGCTTTTCTAGTTGCATATTATTCTTCCGTCACGTTTTTTTGGACCGTAACTAGTCCCCCAGCTTTTGACGTAGAAACTCCATTCAAACTCCAAGTTTTCCGGTTCAATGAGAAATGGGGTGCTATTACTTTTGTCATTTATATTTATTTATATTTATATTTTCCAGGAAGATTTTCCCATTCTAAGTGAATGGAGAGACTTCTGAAATCCTCCTCATTCAATTCAATGTGTGAGTAGTTAAAAAAATAAAAATATATTAAAAATAAAATAAATAAATGAAACAGTAAGCGTGTGTGTGTATGTTAAAAAATAAAAAATATATATAAAAATTAAATAAATAAATGAAACAGTAACGTGTCTGTGTGTGTGTGTGTGTGTGTGTGTGTATTAATAGACAAAAGATTTTTTTTAAATAATTGATTAAAAAATAATAATAGAATAAAATAAAGAAATCAGAATCAAATGTAAAAACAAAACAATTACTAAAATATCAAGCGATCAAAATAATAATAATTTGAAAATCTGTACAATTATTTATCAGTCAGTGAGGTTCCTCACTTCATGGCATGAGGAGACATATTTTGCAGCAAATATTTCACATTTGGGCATTTCTCCTAGTAAATAGGGGAGTTTCTGTGTTTCTGATATGAATTAGAATTCAGGGGAATATTTGGGAAATGTCTGCAAAGTGTTTTTGTCTTTGTGTTTTATATTTAGGGCATGAGGTTAGAAAGTGCAGCTCTGCCTCTACCTGTCCTCTGTCACACTGGGAGCAGAGTCTCTCCTCTTGTGGTAGCCAGCTCTGTCTGTGGCGACCCTTTTCTATGGCCAGGCTGCGTTCACTCAGTCTGTATGTTGTCAATATTTTTCTTAGTCTGGGACATTTTATTGTGCTCAGGTAATTTGCCAGTGTGAATTCTCTTTTTAGGGTCAGATAACATTGTAATTTACTTTGTGTTTTGGTCGTTTCTGTCCACTATTCAATATATTTGTCTTTCTGCTTGCTGATAATTTGGTTTGGTCTGCTTGAGTTGGTGTTGCTGTCCTGAGGCTGTTGGGGACTTGTTACTGCAGAGAGCCTCAGGACCAGCTGGCTGAGGGGACTCTTCTCTGGTTTCAGCTCCTGGTATGTTAGGGCTTTGTGATGATATGTCTGGGGGTTAACTGATTTTAAGTGATTGTAAAATTTAAGTGATCTTTTCTGTATTTTTAGTAGGAGGGGGTATTGGCCGAGCTCTGCTCTGCACAGGTTATTTGGTGTTTTTCTCTGCACCTGCAGGATGCTCTTACAGAATCAGTATGGAAAGATTCTATGATTATTTTATCCCATTTGTCAAATTCATTATTAAGTTTTGGCCCCCAGATTTCGCTACCATATAGAATTATTGGTTCTAGTACAAATTGGAAAATTTTAAGCCAGATTTCAATTGGAATATATATTTTAATGTTTCTTTTTATTGCATAGAAAGGTCTCCTTGCTTTGTCCCTCAGATCTTTCACAGCCATGTTGAAGTTCTCTGTGTATGTAATGTTGAGGCCAAGGTAAGTGTAGTTTTTTGTGTGTTGTAATAGTTAGTGGTGTCTAAATATAAATTGTGTGTAACCTGATTTCTGTATTGTTATCTTAGTCTTTGCTGTGTTTACTGTCAGGGCCCAGGTCTGACAGAATCTCTGAAGGAGGTTAAGGTGCTGCTGCAAACCTTCTTTAGTAGGTGAGAGCAACACTAAGTCATCTACATACAGCAGACCTCTGATCTCTGTGTCGTTCAGGAGGAGGCCAGGTGCCGTGGAACTCTCTAATTGGTTTGCTAATTCATTGATATATAGATTGAAGAGAATTGGACTGAGATTGCATCCCTGCCTCAATCTGTCTCTATTGTAGAGCTGGTTACCTTGGTGACGTAAATTAGCTGATTAAAGATCAAAGAACTGGGTCCTCTGTCCTGCTTGGTGGAATGAAGTTAAACTAGTTTGTGTACTCTTCACTGAACACACACACACACACACATTAAAGGAGACTTTAATTAGGCTTCTTATATTTTCTGTCTTATGTATAATGTTTCAGTGTCAGATGTTCATGTTAAACATGGCCAAAGCTCTACTCTTGGCTCTTAATGATGTCATACAGAGCTAGTTTTCCATATATGGTCATTTGCATGCAGCCTCAATAGCAAATCCTATGCTTGGTTTGTCTCTACCACTGAGCGGCATAATCATCCTGCTTCAGGATCTTGGCCAATCAGAACACAGTGGGCTTTTGGAGGGGGGAGGGGGGAGCTTAAAGAGACAGGAGCATCTACTGCTTGTTTAAAACAGAGGCTGAAATGAGAGCTTGCATGAAATTTAGCAATCTAGTTTAATATCAGCCTTCAACAGCCAGCATTCACACCGCAGTTTCTCCAGAAATTGCACTGTCTAGTCATTTTTGATGTTTCTTTAATTTATAAATTACTTTGCAGGACTGCTTTGTGGGACGCTTCACCCCTCCGGTGTTAGAGAAGAGAGCTGACATGTTTTAATCTTTCTGTGTGTCTGACAGAGAATTACTACTTCCAGCCCGGGCAGCTTGATGCTCTGCTGTGTGGAAACAGTTCTGATAGCGGGTATGTCCACATAACGCCTCCGATAAACACAGAATCATAATAATGATGTTAAATAATAATGCTGAAGGTGATGTTTTCAGGGTCTGTCCGGAGGGTTACGTCTGTCTGAGAGTGGGGAGAAACCCAAACTACGGCTACACCAGCTACGACACGTTTGGTTGGGCGTTCCTGTCTCTGTTCAGACTGATGACCCAGGACTTCTGGGAAAACCTCTTCCATCTGGTCAGTAACTGGTCCCAGTACAGTGACTGTGACATTGTGACTATTTATCAGCTTTTCAGCAGGTCAGTGAGCACCTGCCCTGACTTGTTACACAGGCATGGGCACCGTATAGGGGGGAAAAGTTAGGACAATTCCAAAAAATAATTATAAACCTATATCAAATTATATTAATTATATGTTATATAAACCATCATCACTGAGTATAAATATATTCAAATATAATAATCAAATAAATGATCACTTTGTTTTTGGCAATAAAAATTAAATATCCCCGTTGTCCAAAAAGTAAAAATCCACATTGAACGACCACCCCCCTGTATGTGCATGAAATGGTTTGGTCCTGCCTCAGCATACTTATCAGTGACAGTGTTTAGTTGCAGTCAGTAGATGAGCCAGAAACACAATGATAACAATATTGTCTAGTAACCAAGATCTGTTTTTTAAAAACAGTAAAGAGAGAAAAGACAAAGGAAAGGATGTCAATCTGTGGGCAGCCTTTAGTCTGTGAGTGGTGTTAACCTGTTGGCTTAATGTCCACAGTGAAATAAGCTAGCTAGCTACAGACTAGAGTTAGCCTACATTTCATCAACATTTAATCAGTGCATGGAAACATTAAGTGAGATATTCATATTAAATCATTGCCCCCGCCCCTTTTAGCAGACTAACAACAGATGAGTCAGCAGCAGCCCAGTCTGCCCAGAAATGTAGCCTCCCTGTCCCGTGAAGAAGGTGAGCAGCATGGTGTTAATGAGTTAGTATCGTTCCAGGGAGGCTGTGGGGATTTCTCTGGCTCTCTGGCTACCATAACAACAAAGAAAATTAAATATTTATTAATGACAGAAATTCAAACACTAATTATTTTCTCCCATAATGATCAGTATGAAATAAAATAAAAAAACACCTTCCTGTCTGTACTGGATGCTGGACAGCAGCTTACCTCAGCCTGCATGTAAATTAAAATAATCCAGTTTGATACGTTCATTATACTGAATTATGGCCATTAATGACATCTATAGCTACAGGATTTATTATTCCCATCATGAAGGGCAATTTATTTGAGAAGCAAATAGTGAACTGCATCCTGGATGCAGACTTGCATGTGCAAATCACAGCAGTAAATACTGTGCTAGTACTGAACTACAAGAAGCCAGACACTTGATTAGAGTTATGTAAAGCTTTTAATGGGACAGTTAGGTCCTATAGATGCGGTGACCACAGCTGCGCAGAGGGGGCCCAATTTGAGTTTTTTGTCATGGGGCCCAAAATTCCTGGTGGCCCCCCTGTAGACAGGTAAAGGTTTTCACTCTTGTTCTTGGACTCTGACACAGAGCATAGAAAGAGCAGTGATTTGCAGGCAGCCAATCTGAGTGGAGGACATGAACAAGTAAACAGGTGTCCTCTCAGATTTATGGTAAAACACACTGGGCTCTTTGACTCATTTATGCTCTCAAAGTAAAACTTTCAGTTTCAGTAAAAATCAAGAATGAAAACATCTAATTCACCTCTCTTACCTGTCCCCCTCTCTTACGTGTCCCTGTCTCTAACCTGGCTCTGTCTGTCTCCCATCTGTCGGTCTGCAGACGCTGCGATCAGCAGGTAAGACCTACATGATCTTCTTCGTGGTGGTCATCTTCCTCGGCTCGTTCTACCTCATTAACCTGATCCTGGCCGTGGTCGCCATGGCGTACGCTGAACAGAACGAGGCCACTCTGGCTGAGGCCAAACAGAAGGAGGAAGAGTACACTCAGCTTCTGGAGGCGCTGAAAAAGAGAGAGGAGGAGGTCCGACCCGACAGATGACACAATAATCGATCAGTCAGCTGACAGTAAACACACAGAGCTGAACGTCTTCTTCTTTATTATAGCAGGCAGCCTGCAGGGCAGCGCTCTCAGAGGAGGACCAAGAACACACTGCCATGGAAGGTACACACACACACATACACACACACTAATGACATGGAAGGTACACACACACACACCAATGACATGTAAGGTACACACACACAATAATGACATGGAAGGTACACACACAAACACACACACACACACACACACACACTAATGGCATGAAAGGTACACACACACATACACACACTAATGACATGGAAGGTACACACACACACACATACACTAATGACATGGAAGGTACACACACACACATACACACACTAATGACATGGAAGGTACACACACACACACACATACACTAATGACATGGAAGGTACACACACACGCACACATACACTAATGACATGGAAGGTACACACACACGCACACACACACACACACACTAATGACATGGAAGGTACACACACACACACACACACACACACACACTAATGACATGGAAGGTACACACACACACACTAATCCAGTCTCACATGTACATGTCTGTAACTTCGCTGGTTCGCAGCACATAATTTGGAGTTTGTCAGTAACGGCTCTTAAACTGTGAGATGCCTGCGTTCTGTCCTGTGCTGTCCTTTCCTATTGGCCTGCGTCCACGTCACATGACTGCCAAGGTAGTGTCTCTAATAACAAATGGCCGACTTTCTGTCTTTTCCTTATGTTGGAAGGCTTTCCTCTTGTGCTGTATTATCTTGTGTTGTGTTTCTTCTGTTTCCTGTATGACTCTGTAAATGTGCTTCCTTTCCTTTTCCAGTTATATGTTGTTTCATTTTAGACTGCCTCACTGTTTACCTTAAGTTTTCACCCGTTGTAATAATAAATCTCACTAAGTAGACCTCCGGATACTCATGTCTGAGTCAGGGTCCAAAGGACCCCGTTTCCTATGTTTAACACACCGGCTCAGAGTAAAATACTTTAAGATAACTTGATTAAAAAAAGATTTACATAATCTTTGTTCAGTGAAGTATGATCTTTAGTTTGTTAGTTATTACTTACAGGGCTGGCCAGGAAACTTCAGTGCAACATTTTTGTTGCTATAGTGGAAAACATGTTGTTTAAATCCGAAGATGTTTTCACGCTTTGATTTGTTTCTCAGCTGGGAACACTATCTCTGAGATGGAACAATGTCTGTGTGAAAAGCCACAGCCAGCATGGCGTGTTGTGTTACATGTAACGGTCTTTGTCTACACCGCTGGTTCCAGAAAGCCGGATTATTTTGTAACAGTACACATGATTGTGGGATAATGCCACAAACATTTGTTTAGTATGAATGAGCGAATGCGGCTTATTATTGGACATTCTATCTACATTTATTTTGGGATCTCTGTGTGAAAGCAGCTTAAGACAAGAGGAAGTAACTGTCTTGAAGTTGTGAGGACCAGCCAAAATGTCTTCACTTTCCAAAAATGTCCTCACTCTGTTGGTTAAAATCTTGTTCCGGTCCTCACTTTGTAGGAAGTTGTTCAAATACATAGTTTTAATTAAATGGCAGGTTTCACCCCCATGCCACTCTAATAATTAATAAAAGAGCCCTTCATAAAATGAAATCATCTTTCAACATAGAATAATAGAATGATGGAATAAAATCAATAATGAGCCACGCTTTCCAGTAATAAAGCACTCCAACAACTCTATCCATTTGAAATAAATTACAGTTTTGTAAAAGATGATGCAAAATGGACTGGCTTTTCCATAGGAACGGTGGCTGATGGGTAATTTTGCCTTCTGATATCCAAAACTGACCAATAATTACTTTAGGGGAAATAATTAAAACTGAGGGCCATAAGATCATCCTATGGTACTACTGAATTCGCAAGGACACTTCCATGTGTTTATGTTGAGAAATATTTCCAACTCATCGACAGCACTAAACCTGAACCTTTTTCTCTGAACCATAAATTTCTGTTTCGAAAGGCTGGGGGTCAAACTGCCTCTGTAGAGGACAAATATGAGATGGTCTTTTGGTGAAGATATTTCGAGTGCATCATCTCTCTAACCTGCTGTGTATTTCAGACTTTGAAGACGACCAGAGGCCGTGTCCTCCATGTTGGTACACCTTTGCTGACATCTGCCTGAAGTGGAACTGCTGTGGCTGTTGGCAGTGGCTCAAACAGTGGCTCTACACCATTGTCATGGACCCATTTGTTGACCTCGGCATCACCATCTGTATTGTCCTCAACACAGTTTTCATGGCCATGGAGCATTATCCAATGACAGAGGACTTTGAGGAACTTCTGAGTGTTGGAAATCTGGTCAGTGATGAAGAGAAGTCAGTAAATTGTTATAGACACTGTAGAACCCATGGAGTCTCTTGATCTAAACCCTCTGCCAAGGGTCAGGGGTAGGGTGACTCTTGCCATCTGGTGGTGAGAGAGACAAGTTAACTGAAAATATGAAACCTTTCAAACCCTGTAACTTCGTAAAAACATACTCAAATAGAAGTTAAAGTAGTTGTAAAAGTAAGATACGCATGTTTATACTGTAATTACTTCACCAAAATGCTAGTTGGCATGGTTTCTGTGATCAACTGTGTTGACTTCCGCCGGCCAAGCAGGCTAACTTCCAGTTTAGCCCTCCGCTAACTTGAATGTGAGTAAAATGATAATTGTTGGGCTCTTCTAGATATTCCAAATGTTATCAGACCTAAAGGATCAAATTCGGGGTGAGACGGTAAAAAAAAATGTCTTTGTAACAAGTCAGGGCAGGTGTTCACTGACCTGCTGAAAAGCTGAAAAGCTTACACAATGTAAGTCTATGGGAAATGTCTGGTTTGGCAATTACTAAAGCTGGCTTCAAAGCACGGAGAAAATGTGATGCTGCCAAGCCGACCAATCACAGTTCTTGTGCGCCGGGCTAAGGCATAGGCTACTGAGTAGGGTTCACAGCTATACGTAGGCTACAGCGTACCAATGGCATAGATTTGATGCAGAACTATAAATTGGGCTGAACTACTTGAGTTTGACCACACTTAAGTGAAAATTTTGACACACTTGTTCCAACTTCTTTCATTTGATGTTTATGTCAAATTAAATTGTATTTACATAGTGCCAATTTGAAACAAAAGGTATCTCGTTGCACTTTTCATATAGAGCAGGTCCAGACCGTACTCTTTGTAAAATTATTTACAGAGACCCAACAATTCCCACCAGGTGAAAAAAGGCAGTCCTTGAAATTTACTTAATGTTAGACTTAAACGACATGTCCTGATCAAAGATAATCCAAGATTCCTCACAGTGGAGCTGAAGGCCAGGGCGACAGCATCCAGGGAAACTATATCTTTAGATAATGTGTCACGGAGGTGCTTGGGCCCCAGAACAATAACTTCAGTTTTATCTGAGTTTAACATTAGAAAATTACAGGTCATCCAGGTTTTAACATCCTGAAGGCACATTTGAAGTTTATCTAACTGATGAGTTTCATCTGGCTTGATCAATAGATATAACTGAGTATCATCTGCATAATCATGAAAGTTTATGGAATATTTCCTGATAATATTGCCTAAGGGAAGGATATATAAAGTGAAGAGGATTGGTCCGAGCACAGATCCTTGTGGAACTCCATGTCTAACTTTGGCGTGCGTGGAGGACTCATCGTTAACATGTACAAACTGAAATCGATCTGATAAATAGGACTTATGGCCCATTTATACTCCTGTGTAGGTTCTACGTGCGTAGCTACGCCATAGGCTACATGAATTTATACTTCTGCATTATGTTTCGGTCATTCTGCAATTACACCCCCAAACACTAGTCGGCGGTAGCGCTACAGCATCCACTGTGTTGACTTTTGCTGGGCGAGCAGGCTAACTTCCGGTCTAGGGCTCCACTAACGTGAATGGGGGTAAAATTGTAAATGTGCGGCTGGTGTAGCATTTTCAAATATTACTGACCGAGTGGATCACATTCTGATAGTGAAACAAGTCATTTCCCTCGGGTTGTGACGGTGAAATATATTGATCCAACATGTTACAACCGCTGTTGGCTCGGAGGCATTAAGAGGCTACCCAGCCGACTAATCACAGTGCTTGATCATTGATTTAACGCAGAAGTATAAATTGCACTTTAAACCAGCTTAGAGCGGTTCCTTTAATGCCAATGAAATGTTCCAGTCTCTGCAATAGGATCTGATGGTCAATGGTATCAAACGCAGCACTAAGATCTAATAAAACCAGTACAGAGACAAGTCCTTTGTCTGATGCAATAAGGAGGTCGTTAGTAATTTTCACCAGTGCTGTCTCTGTGCTATGATGAGCTCTAAATCCTGACTGAAAATCCTCAAATAAACTATTGCTATGTAGAAAGTCACACAGCTGTTTAGCAACTGCTTTCTCCAGAACCTTAGAGAGAAATGGAAGGTTAGATATAGGTCTATAGTTGGCTAAAACATCCGGATCAAGTTTGGGCTTTTTCAGAAGAGGTTTAATTACAGCTACTTTAAAGTACTGTGGTACATAGCCTGTTGATAAAGATAGATTGATCATATCTAGCATAGAAGTGCTGACTAAGGGTAAAACATCTTTAAGCAGCCTAGTCGGGATGGGGTCTAAGAGGCAGGTTGATGGTTTAGATGAAGAAATTATTGAAGTTAGTTGGTAAAGATTGAGTGAAGCAAAACAGTCTAAACATATATCTGGTTCTACAGCTGTTTCTAAGGTTCCTGAGTTTAGAGATAAGTTGGTGCCAGTTGAGGGCAGGTCTTGGTGAATTCTGTTTCTAATAGTTAGAATTTTATCATTAAAGAAGCTCATGAAGTCGTAACTACTGAGAGCTATGGGAATACGTGGCTCAATAGAGCTGTGACTCTTTTCATAAGAGCGCTGTGATGGTATGTGAATGCTATGTTGTTCCTATTTTCCTCTATTAAAGACGAGTAGTACGCTGCTCTGGCATTTCCAGACTGGTAAAACGTCATTTCCTTTCAAGTTTTTGCAATCTTTGCTTTAAATTGCGAGTTTGGGGGTTATACCACAGAGCTAACCTTCTTTATTTATTTATCTTCTATGTTAACAGGGCAACAGAATCAAGTGTCATTTGCAATGAACTCTCTGACAGAAGCCAATTGAAACTAACAATGAGATAAACACAGTACTAAGGCTATGTTTGTCTGTGCCTACATGAATATTAAAACCATCTACAATAATGACTTTGCTTGATGACATATCAACAACAGATGATAAAGAAGTGAACACACACCAGGGTATTTCCTGGCTCAGAATGGGCCTTTGGGGGGTGACTTTGCACGACAGTAAGCGTGATCATTGTACGTACAGTAAAGGCAATGAGTTACCTCAAGACCGAAGTCTATGCATTTTCTTGATATTTGATAAACAAAATATATCCACAACCTGGAGGAGTAACAAGTATAAATGAGTGTATTAATAAATATTATAACATTAAATAAAAAGTATATTGTAAGTACAATAATATATTTACAAGTTACACTCTATTTGAATAGCCAGCTAGCAGATACTTTATTAGTTGAGATTCAATTGTTTCACAAATAAAACTGTTTTCTGATATTTTACTGTTGTATATAACCAGTGCAGGAACTGACGTTACTGTGCTCCTATAATGTAATATGTACAATAATGAGAGCGAGACATATTTCCATGTGTTGTGGCCACTGTTTAATCTGGAACTGCCAAGCGTACGAGAACAGAAAGAGAGACAGCCCAACAGCATCTGAGCAAAACACTGTTGCTCTCTAGTGACACCCAGGGCAAATGATGAGAACAAATACACAATCCAATACTTCACATACACCACTGTGGTTAAGCTTTGATTACGGCTAATGTTCGTGTATTCATTATAAATTCAGATCACTGTATAGGCTACTAAATGTCTTACTTATTAGTACAATAATAATTCCAGTTGGACAAAACAGCAGTTTCATTTTTGTGGGTTTTCAGTCATTAAATTATTGTGCTCTACATGGTGGTCAGTCTCTCATTTGTTTATGCAAAGTTCTAACTTGTCAATAATAAAATACGTGCCCACAGAACAACAAGTTCAACATTTCAAAAGGTTGCTGTAGCACATAAACCTTATTTTAATGTCCCGCCCCATCTAGGCTGTGATTGGTCGGTTTGCGAAAAGTGACTTGGGCAAGCAATTTTCTGCACACGGCTGCATAAAAGGGGAGCTTCTCTCTGCTCTGACTCTGCCCACAGAGCTCAGCAGGCAGGTGAGAACGGGAACAGGTGAGCGTAACATAGAGCCCAGAGAACCTGATATGGAGAGGGCAGCTTGGAAGAAGTGCCGGTACGCTAAAGGGTGAAATGTAGCACAAGCACAAACGGCTTTCACGTTGTGACAAATCACAGGAAGTCATCTCTCCCATTAGCGCTAGCTTCATGGCGGAGCGTTCAGGTACAGTGGGACTAACCTACTTGAGTTGACCTCTGGACTTAAGTATGTGTAAGTGGTCTCTACTTCCTTGTGGTCCCTGGTGCTAATCATCTTATGTTGACCTCTGAGCCCTAATCCTTGATACCTGACCTCTGATCTCTGGACCCCCTCAGGTCTTTACAGGGATCTTCACAGCTGAGATGGTACTCAAACTTCTGGCCATGGACCCGTACTACTACTTCCAGGTCACATGACTTCCTGTTTCTGTGTTACCAGCTGATAACGACTGACAGCTGTTCCCATGGTAACACATGTCTGATTTTTCTTTTGCCATGGTTACAGGTGGGCTGGAACATCTTCGACAGCATCATCGTCACCATGAGTCTGGTGGAGCTGGGACTGGCTAACGTCCAGGGCCTGTCTGTGCTGCGCTCCTTCCGATTGGTCAGTATAACTTTATACCAAACACAATATTTGAAAACAAGTTACTGTTTACTCACCTGCCTCCTCACCTGTCTACCTGTCTCTTTAACTGCTGTCTACCTGTCTCTTCACCTGTCTGTCTACCTGCCTCCTCACCTGTCTACCTGTCTCTTTACCTGCTGTCTACCTGTCTCTTCACCTGTCTGTCTACCTGCCTCTTCACCTGTCTACCTGTCTCTTTACCTGCTGTCTACCTGTCTCTTCACCTGTCTACCTGTCTCTTCACCTGTCTGTCTACCTGCCTCTTCACCTGTCTACCTGCCTCTTCACCTGTCTACCTGTCTCTTTACCTGCTGTCTACCTGTCTCTTCACCTGTCTGTCTACCTGCCTCTTCACCTGTCTACCTGCCTCCTCACCTGTCTGTCTACCTGTCTCTTTACCTGCTGTCTACCTGTCTCTTCACCTGTCTGTCTACCTGCCTCTTCACCTGTCTACCTGCCTCCTCACCTGTCTGTCTACCTGTCTCTTTACCTGCTGTCTACCTGTCTCTTCACCTGTCTGTCTACCTGCCTCTTCACCTGTCTGCCTGCCTCCTCACCTGTCTGTCTACCTGTCTCTTTACCTGCTGTCTACCTGTCTCTTCACCTGTCTGTCTACCTGCCTCCTCACCTGTCTACCTGTCTCTTTACCTGTCTGTCTACCTGCCTCTTCACCTGTCTACCTGTCTCTTTACCTGCTGTCTACCTGTCTCTTCACCTGTCTGTCTACCTGCCTCTTCACCTGTCTACCTGCCTCCTCACCTGTCTGTCTACCTGTCTCTTTACCTGCTGTCTACCTGTCTCTTCACCTGTCTGTCTACCTGCCTCTTCACCTGTCTACCTGTCTCTTCACCTGTCTGTCTACCTGCCTCCTCACCTGTCTACCTGTCTCTTTACCTGCTGTCTACCTGTCTCTTCATCTGTCTGTCTACCTGCCTCCTCACCTGTCTACCTGTCTCTTCGCCTGTCTACCTGTCTCTTCACCTGTCTATCTACCTGCTTCCTCACCTGTCTCCCTGTCTCTTCACCTGCTGTCTACCTGTCTCTTCATCTGTCTGTCTACCTGCCTCCTCACCTGTCTACCTGTCTCTTTACCTGCTGTCTACCTGTCTCTTCATCTGTCTGTCTACCTGCCTCCTCACCTGTCTACCTGTCTCTTTACCTGCTGTCTACCTGTCTCTTCACCTGTCTGTCTACCTGTCTCTTCACCTGTCTACCTGTCTCTTCACCTGTCTGTCTACCTGCCTCCTCACCTGTCTACCTGTCTCTTCACCTGTCTACCTGTCTCTTCATCTGTCTGTCTACCTGCCTCTTCACCTGTCTACCTGTCTCTTCACCTGTCTACCTGCCTCTTCACCTGTCAACCTGTCTTTTCACCTGTCTGTCTACCTGCCTCCTCACCTGTCAACCTGTCTCTTCACCTGTCTGTCTACCTGTCTCTTCACCTGTCTACCTGTCTCTTCACCTGTCTACCTGCCTCCTCACCTGTCTGTCTACCTGTCTCTTCACCTGTCAACCTGTCTCTTCATCTGTCTGTCTACCTGCCTCTTCACCTGTCTACCTGTCTCTTCATCTGTCTGTCTACCTGCGTCCTCACCTGTCTACCTGCCTCTTCACCTGTCTACCTGTCTCTTCATCTGTCTGTATACCTGCCTCCTCACCTGCCTACCTGTCTCTTCACCTGTCTACCTGTCTCTTCATCTGTCTGTCTACCTGCCTCTTCACCTGTCTACCTGTCTCTTCACCTGTCTACCTGCCTCTTCACCTGTCTACCTGTCTTTTCACCTGTCTGTCTACCTGCTTCCTCACCTGTCAACCTGTCCTTTCACCTGTCTGTCTACCTGCCTCCTCACCTGTCTACCTGCCTCCTCACCTGTCTACCTGTCTCTTCACCTGCTGTCTACCTGTCTCTTCACCTGTCTGTCTACCTGTCTCTTCATCTGTCTGTCTACCTGCCTCCTCACCTGTCTACCTGTCTCTTCACCTGTCTGTCTACCTGTCTCTTCACCTGTCTGTCTACCTGTCTCTTCATCTGTCTGTCTACCTGCCTCCTCACCTGTCTACCTGTCTCTTCACCTGCTGTCTACCTTTCTTTTCACCTGCTTTCTACCTGCCTCCTCACCCGTCTGTCTACCTGCCTCCTCACCTGTCTACCTGTCTCTTCACCTGTCTGTCTACCTGTCTCTTCACCTGTTTGTCTACCTGTCTCTTCACCTGTCTACCTGTCTCTTCACCTGTCTGTCTACCTGTCTCTTCACCTGTCTACCTGCCTCCTCACCTGTCTGTCTACCTGTCTCTTCACCTGTCAACATGTCTCTTCATCTGTCTGTCTACCTGCCTCTTCACCTGTCTGTCTACCTGTCTCTTCATCTGTCTGTCTACCTGCCTCCTCACCTGTCAACCTGTCTCTTGACCTGCTGTCTACCTGTCTCTTCACCTGTCTGTCTACCTGTCTCTTCACCTGTCTGCCTGTCTCTTCACCTGTCTATCTACCTGCCTCCTCACCTGTCTACCTGTCTCTTCACCTGTCTACCTGTCTCTTCATCTGTCTGTCTACCTGCCTCTTCACCTGTCTACCTGTCTCTTCACCTGTCTACCTGCCTCTTCACCTGTCAACCTGTCTCTTCACCTGTCTACCTGCATCCTCACCTGTCTACCTGTCTCTTCACCTGTCTACCTGTCTCTTCATCTGTCTGTCTACCTGCCTCTTCACCTGTCTACCTGTCTCTTCACCTGTCTACCTGCCTCTTCACCTGTCAACCTGTCTTTTCACCTGTCTACCTGCCTCCTCACCTGTCTACCTGCCTCCTCAACTGTCTACCTACCTGCGTCCTCACCTGTCTACCTGCCTCTTCACCTGTCTACCTGTCTCTTCATCTGTCTGTATACCTGCCTCCTCACCTGTCTACCTGTCTCTTCACCTGTCTACCTGTCTCTTCATCTGTCTGTCTACCTGCCTCTTCACCTGTCTACCTGTCTCTTTACATGCTGTCTACCTGTCTCTTCGCCTGTCTGTCTACCTGCCTCTTCACCTGTCTACCTGCCTCCTCACCTGTCTGTCTACCTGTCTCTTTACCTGCTGTCTACCTGTCTCTTCACCTGTCTGTCTACCTGTCTCTTCACCTGTCTACCTGTCTCTTCACCTGTCTGTCTACCTGTCTCTTCACCTGTCTACCTGTCTCTTCACCTGTCTGTCTACCTGCCTCCTCACCTGTCTACCTGTCTCTTCACCTGTCTACCTGTCTCTTCACCTGTTTGTCTACCTGCCTCCTCACCTGTCTACCTGTCTCTTCACCTGTCTACCTGTCTCTTCACCTGTTTGTCTACCTGTCTCTTCACCTGTCTACCTGTCTCTTCACCTGTCTGTCTACCTGCCTCCTCACCTGTCTACCTGTCTCTTCACCTGTTTGTCTACCTGCCTCCTCACCTGTCTACCTGTCTCTTCACCTGCTTTCTACCTGTCTCTTCACCTGTCTGTCTACCTGCCTCCTCACCTGTCAACCTGTCTTTTCACCTGCTGTCTACCTGCTTTCTCACCTGTCTGCCTGTCTCTTCACCTGTCTGTCTACCTGCCTCCTCACCTGTCAACCTGTCTCTTCACCTGTCTGTCTACCTGCCTCCTCACCTGTCTACCTGCCTCCTCACCTGTCTACCTGTCTCTTCACCTGTCAACCTGTCTCTTCACCTGTCTGTCTACCTGCCTCCTCACCTGTCTACCTGTCTCTTCACCTGTCTACCTGTCTCTTCACCTGTCTGTCTACCTGTCTCTTCACCTGTCTACCTGTCTCTTCACCTGTTTGTCTACCTGCCTCCTCACCTGTCTACCTGTCTCTTCACCTGTCAACCTGTCTTTTCACCTGCTGTCTACCTGCTTCCTCACCTGTCTACCTGCCTCTTCACCTGTCTGTCTACCTGCCTCCTCACCTGTCAACCTGTCTCTTCACCTGCTGTCTACCTGCTTCCTCACCTGTCTAACTGTCTCTTCACCTGTCTACCTGTCTCTTCACCAGTCTGTCTACCTGCCTCTTCACCTGTCTACCTGTCTCTTCACCAGTCTGTCTACCTGCCTCCTCACCTGTCTACCTGTCTCTTCACCTGTCTACCTGCCTCCTCACCTGTCTACCTGTCTTTTCACCTGCGGTCTACCTGCCTCCTCACCTGTCTACCTGTCTCTTCACCTGTCTACCTGCCTCCTCACCTGTCTACCTACCTGTCTCTTCACCTGTCTACCTGTCTCTTCATCTGTCTGTCTACCTGCCTCCTCACCTGTCTACCTGTCTCTTCACCTGTCTGTCTACCTGCCTCCTCACCTGTCAACCTGTCTCTTCACCTGCTGTCTACCTGCCTCCTCACCTGTCTACCTGTCTCTTCACCTGTCTACCTGCCTCCTCACCTGTCTACCTACCTGTCTCTTCACCTGTCTACCTGTCTCTTCACCAGTCTGTCTACCTGCCTCCTCACCTGTCTACCTGTCTTTTCACCTGCGGTCTACCTGCCTCCTCACCTGTCTACCTGTCTCTTCACCTGTCTACCTGCCTCCTCACCTGTCTACCTGCCTCCTCACCTGTCTACCTACCTGTCTCTTCACCTGTCTACCTGTCTCTTCATCTGTCTATCTACCTGCCTCCTCACCTGTCTACCTGTCTCTTCACCTTTCTCACGTCCAGATGCGAGTGTTTAAACTGGCCAAGTCGTGGCCGACCCTCAACATGTTGATTAAGATCATTGGAAACTCGGTGGGGGCTCTGGGAAACCTGACTCTGGTTCTGGCCATCATCGTCTTCATCTTCGCCGTCGTCGGCATGCAGTTGTTCGGGAAGAATTACAAAGACTGCGTCTGTCGCATCTCACTTGACTGCGAGCTTCCTCGCTGGCACATGCACGACTTTTTCCACGCCTTCCTCATCATCTTCAGGGTCCTGTGTGGAGAGTGGATCGAGACCATGTGGGACTGCATGGAGGTCTCAGGTCAGGCCATGTGTCTGATTATCTACATGATGGTTCTCGTCATTGGAAACTTGGTGGTGAGTTGCACTCTGTTTCAGCATGTCTCTAACCCTCCAGCAGGGCAGCTGGAGCTGTGGCCATAAAACAGATCCAGGTCTGGGGTCAATGGCTGTTGGCTCTGGTTTAAATGAGGCTGACTGAGAACAAAGGATGAATGTGTTTGTGGTCTTGTTTCAGGTCCTGAATCTCTTTCTGGCCTTGTTGCTGAGCTCCTTCAGTGGTGATAATCTTGCGGCTCCGGAAGATGAAGGAGAAAACAACTTGCAGATTGCCATAAACCGGATCAGTAGAGCTCTGGCCTGGACAAAGACCTGGATCCTTAAACATATATGGAATTTGATGGGAAAGAAAACCCCAGTCAACCCAGACAACAGCGGTACAACCAGACCTGGAACTTAAATATGGAAATAAATAGATTAATAATGTCTTTGTTGATCTATCCACAGGTTTAGTTTTTATTCAGCATTCTTACTGTCTCTGGGTTTCAGGTTTTAATTAAATATACTGATTCTGATTTCAGACTGGTTCTCTTCCGAATGAACTTTGTGTGGCTTACTGATTTGTCATGTTTTTGAACTTCCTCGTTAGTGGTCGACAGTGAGGAAGGCGATAGGACGACAAAGGACTTTTTGGCTTTGACCTTTTTGACCTCAGACCAGCCAGCATCAGAGGTCAAATCCCCTGGCTGTGACCATGGCAACCTGACCAGCATCTACCACAACATTGTCTCCCTGAGGGTCCCCATCGCCAAGGCCGAGTCCGACTTCGAGACGCCTGACAATGATGATGATGACGATGAAGACGATGAGGATGAAGAGGACGAAGCTGAAAAGGACAAAGACAAGCACTCCCAAGTAAACACTGTTCTATTCTTTTATTTCACCTCAAACTGAACTGCAGTGCGCTGACTGGTTTCATAAATATATTGAACTCAAATTTAATGTAATAAACTTTAATAACTTAGGTGATAACTTTAATCAGGTAATCTCACAGAGAGCTGTGGAAACAACCATAAGCAGACAAATACAAAGAGCATCAGATACGCACGTCAGTAAAATGTTTAAAGACATTCTTCATTCCAGCCATTAATAAGTTTTGGAAGGCAGCCTGTGCTAGTTTTTCTAAGGGCTAACCAGAGTTCAACAGGACTGAGATCTGCCCTTGAAATGTGAAGAGATAAGGGATTTACTGTCCGCAGGAGACCTTTATACATTAAAATGATAATGCTACTGAGGACCATTTATATTTGTGAGCATTTGTGAGACTGTTGCCACAAACTGCTGAGCTGTCAGACAGACATGTTTCAGTGTAAATTTGTTTTGACATTTGTTCAGTGTGAAGAGTCGTCGGTCTGCAGCACTGTACAGAAACTTCCTGAAGGCCAGGAGGACGAAGACGAGGAAGATCACGATGAAAACACACCCGAGAACTGCTGGAGTGACAGTACGAACACACACACACACACACACACACACACACACACATCTTTCATAGTGTAGATGGGTTGAGGAAAAGTCCTACTGGAAACATGGAGGTCTTTGTGTAAAAATATTTCAGGAAAGGAACCAGTGATCAATAAAGCGCTGTGATGAGTCTCTCTCTGTTTCAGCGGCACCCGCTCAGTTAGTTTGTATTCTGTATTTTCTGCTTTAAAGCTGCAACACGTATCCTGATCTGCCAGCATCTGTTACAAGATGACAAAACAACCAATTAAACAACAGGACTCATGAGTAATTTACCGAGTAGCCAATCAGGACCTTCCACATGAAGGCTGTCCCTGTTAGTATCCTATAGTTCTATCAGTAACTGTATCTTAGGATTATCATTAGAGAAAGAGAGACTATCATATCGCTTTGTTTTTTTGTTTAAAAGGGAATGTGCACATAATGAACATAAGGACAATGTCCAACATGTAAATGAGCCAGTTTTGGCCACACAGACTGATTTTCATCTGGAGTTCTTTGAAGACATGATGTAAGAAATTAGCTCTTACATTTGTGTTACCAGTATGAGGGGGACACTTTGCTACCTTCAGCTCCAACAAACCTTTTTCCGTTTTACATCCAGTCAGACTGTTGTTATTAACTGTTCCATCATCATTACTGCAAGAGTGACTCGCAGGCTCCCCAGCCAATCAGTGTGTATGAATTGATGTAGAAAGATAAAAAATATCTAGTTCCACTACATTTTTACTTCCACCTCAAAAAAGACAAACTGGACGTGTTGTCACAGAAGAGACAGAGATCTAACATTAATGACTATGGATGCTAATGTTTTGACACTGAAGAGCTTGTAAACATATATTCAAACACGTGATGATCGGGGGGGGGCAACTGTCAACATCTTTCACCAAAGCTGTTCTAGTAACTACTCTCTGCAGTTTAATGGCTTCACTTGATCCTGCATGAACACATATTTTGTATTTAATTAGCTAGAACTATTTACTTAGGCTTTTATTAGGAACAGCGATAAAGCATGATTGTGTGATTATGTCTAGGAGGTAGAGTGGGTTGCCTGTTAATCGGAAAGGTTGGCGGTTCAATCCCCCCATGTCAAAGTGTCCTTGGGCAAGATACTGAACCTCGAATTGCCCCTGGTGGCTGTTCCACCAGTATATGAATGTTAGTCAGTCAGTCAGAACTGAAGAAGTCCTTTGGATGAGGGACGAAACGTCTTCCAGTATCTTCAACCAAGTCCAGTTGCCCTTGATTTTAACCATCGATGGATATATATGAATGTTAGTTTCTGTTTGAACACTTAGGCTCAGTGTGTTCATGCGATGTAGTGTAAAAGTGCTTTGAGTGGGTGGACTATTCTCTGAATGAAATGAGGACACACTGAGTTTTATATTGATGAGCATGAAAGTTACTGGCAGAGTATTCTATTCCTGGAGTGCAGTGGAACCAAAATGAACCAAACAGTGCTGTAACTGTTAGCCACTTACTGTGCACGATGTTGTCGTCTTTTTTGTCATGTACTGTATGTCAACTTCTTTGCTACTGCAGCAAAACTAATCGCCCCTTGGGAACAAATAAAGGTCTTTAACTTGAACAGTTGTTGTATCTGTTTCCAGTCCTCCTTTTTCCAAGCTCCTTCCACCAGATGTGGATGTGCGCAGCAGGGAAATGTAGCAGTGCATGTTCATGGATGCCTGTTCATGGAGTCTGCAGTCAAGTGCAGTGATGGCTGGTCTCTACAGCTTCAGGCCCTCCCTCTCCTTTGCATCCATTCATCCATCCATTTATTAGTATTTCCCAAAACCTAATAATAATCATCATCATCATCATCATCATCATAATAAATAGAGCTGCAAGAGGCGATCCGCGGGTTCAAACCTTTTTTAGCATTAACAACTTCAATATTATATCATACGTGTGGTTTAACATTGTTATAAAACACATCCTGCAAGTTTTGTAATGACTGGAAAAGCATTTTCTGATCAGTAGCTTAATTTGCATAATTTCACATTCAGTTATTGTGCATGTAAAGTGCCCCCTACTGGTCGATTTGAACGAGGCTTGCAGTGTATGTGTGAGGTGCTTATGTAGACATATCCTGGAAGTTTTGTGTTGATTGGGGTCAAGTTCTGTTATGTTTAAGAAATTTTCAGCTCCTGCCCAAACTTGAAAATGGCCTGTTTGAGAATTGAAGGATGCAAGGGACAGCTCAGTTATCATCTTATTTGCTGTATTTTATTTCCAGTTCAGTAGTAGTAGGGATAATGGGATGATAACCTTAAAATAAACAGCACCAAGCATATACATTATTCTACTATATGTCTTAAATAAACACATAAATTGAAATAAGCATTGCATTTCCTTTTTGTAACAGCAATCACAGTAAAGCTAAATTCATTCTAGCACATTTAAAATAAACTTAAATTTATAAGAAAAACCCTCAACCCTTTTCTCTGGACCCCTGCCAAATCTGACCAGTGATGACATGTATAGCCGCATGTCGTCATTCCGCCGCTGGTTGTCGAGGTGGTGTCCAGCAAACGATGTGGGCTTTGTAGATCATTGGCAGACTTTCTGGGGAAGACCTGGTCCGATCCGGAGAGACGGCATCCATCCCACTTGGGAAGGAGCAGCTCTCATTTCTAGAAATCTGGCCAAGTTTGTTAGTGGACCAAATCCATGAGAACCCAGAGTTGAGACCAGGAGGCAGAGTCGCAGTCTAACACACTTCTCTGCTCCTCCATTTCAGGAGTTACTTAGTGAAAATCCTATAGTGACGGTGTCTGTCCCCCGACCATCGAAATTATTTAAATCAAAGGTAAACAGAAGAGGAGCTGTGCATAAAAACCTCATAAAAATTAAAACCACAAGAGCAATAGTGCAAATGAATAGGAGAGTCCAGTTTGGGTTCAGGAGGCAGACACCATCTCCACATTTAAGAGTAGGCTTAAGACTTTCCTCTTTGATAAAGCTTATAGTTAGGGCTGGCTCAGGTGAGTCCTGAACCATCCCTTAGTTATGCTGCTATAGGCCTAGACTGCCGGGGGATTTCCCATGATGCACTGAGCTCCTCTCTCCTCTACTTTCTCTCCCTCTGTATGCAACCTCATCCCATTATTGCATGTTACTAACACAACTTCTCCCCTTTCTGGTAGTCTTGTGCTTTCTCGTCCCTCTCCTCTCTCCTCCTATCACTTCCTTCAGGTGATTCTGGCTCTGGAGCTGTGGAGTCTGGATCTGTGGTTGCGGGTCACCTGCTGCCCCCGTGTTCCTGCTCGACACCCTCTGCTGCAACCACTATTGTTACTAGTCCTATTGTTATTATTGTTATTATAATCATTAACATTACGATTGTTATCATTAACACTACTATAAATATCTGTACCATTTTTCATTTAGTCTATAGCAACATCACCTTTACTGTCTGTACCTCTGTGTGGATATTGTGTAGGCTGCCTCCCTCTCTCTCTCTCTCTCTCTCTCTCCCTCTCTCTCCTTCACCCCAACCGGTCGAGGCAGATGGTCGCCCACCCTGAGTCATGGTTCTGCTCGAGGTTTCTGCCTCTTAAAGGAAGTTTTTCCTTGCCTCTGTCTCCTAGTGCTGCTCTTGGTGGGAACTGTTGGGTTTCTGTAAATAACATCACAGAGTACGGTCTAGACCTGCTCTTTATGAAAAGTGCTGTGAGATAACTGTTGTTGTGATTTGGCGCTATATAAATAAAATTGAATTGAACTTAATTGAAAAATATAATCTGAGGTTTAAATTCAATTAATTAACTTAAAGTGGTGCATCAAATGACAATAGTTCAAATCACTAACACTACAAACTAAAGCACTCAACAAGCAGCTACAGTTCTACAGTGCATTTTTAGAACATGTCAAAATGGGGCACAATTTTCCTACCAGTTACGTCTTCATGAGCTGAACCATGAGCTGAATTGTCTTTTCCCTCTCGAGACAATGAATCTGATTTCCTGCTGTCTTTGGCTGCCACTACATCGAACACACACTCTCCAAAGACCAATCAGTGTTCTCACTCCACTGATAAGTCAGGCTTGCCTGGCTTTTTGGAGGTGCGTTACTGAAACCTGTCCCTCCAGAAGAAACAATGAACTTTTGGTTCCTTACTTTGGGCACGTTTTTCCCCTTACAAACAATTGGACAAACAATATGTATCTTGTGGCCTGATTTACGTTTTATTGCAAATGTAAGATGTGACATGACATCCTGTTTTAGCATTTGCACAAACATTTGTTAGGTTATATTTCGGACGTTTTTTAGCGGATCAAAATGGTCTGTCCAAGTTTCGTGTCGATTGAAGTTTCAGCTTCGGAGGATGTAATTAAAATAGGTTTTTCAGTTTTCGTGATTAATGAAATGAAAACGTCATCACACAGAGGTGTGTTTTATACCATCGGAATCGGCAGAATCCCCAAACACGTAGACATAAAGTTTATGAATGTGCGATGTAGTGGTGCGTAGTTATGAGGCAAAATGTGCCTTGGTTGAAATGGGGTTTCCTCTACAAACCTTCATCAGTTTGGTTCAGAGATTATCCATGCCAAGTCGATCGGACTTGTGGCTTTGGAGGAGTTAATTAAAATAGGTTTTTCAGTTTTTGGATGTAGCGGGAAAAACGTCTAGGTGAAAATGGGCATGGCCTATACCATTAGATTCAGCCCGATCCCCCGAACACGTGGATATAAGGTTTTTGATATGCGCCTTTGTATGTGGGAGTTCCGAGGCCAAATGCGTATATAGCGCCCCCCCCTAGTGGTAGAAGTGTGCAGATTTTTGCGCCTGAGGTACTTACAGTGGTTTGGACCTACCCTATGAGTTTCGTGTCTGTAGCACTTACCGTCTAGGCTGCAGTATGAGTTTTAGCCGTGGACTAATAAAAATCTTAACTATTCCAATAGGGTTCCCAGCTCCGCCCACTCAGGCTTGGACCCCTAACTAGAACTGCAAGCAGTTGTAAGCGGGGTCCAAGCCTCCCGGCGCCAGCCGCTCCCCTCGCCCCTCGGAGGTCACGTGAGTCGACCTGGGGCGTCGTGCCGCGGCTCCGGGGGCCCGTGGTGAATAAACAACCAGAGTTTGAAATTAAAGGGACTTGCAGTTACGGAGATGTAAAATGAATGTATGTCTATGGGAGTGTTATTTGATATATGCTTAATAGTGCCATCTAGAGGCCGGTTGACACCAAATTTCACACAGCCTGTTGGGAGGGCGTGCCAGAAAAGGTCCCCGAGTTTGGTTTAGATCGGCCATTGCAAACGTAAGATATGACATTAAATCCTGTTTTCAGTGTTTTCGCAAATATTTGTTAGCTCAAAATTGGGACATCTTTTGTCAGATCAAAATTCCCTCCCTTTTTTCAGCTTGGTCCAGAGATGGTCTGTGGCAAGTTGCCTTGCAATGCCTAGCAATCGCGGGTTCCCAGCCCACTCAGGCTTGGACCCCTAATAATAACTAAAACAGACAAAAACAATAGGGTTCTACCGCTTCGTGATTTGAACGCTGATAGTAACTAAAGCACACAAACATAGAAGGGTTCTACCACTTTGTGGTTTGAATCCTAATAATAATAAATTATACAGCACCTTTCATGAAACCCAAGGACACTTTACAGAAATTACTATATGTGACAACAACAAATATTTTTAGAAAAACAACTTCTCCCTGGCTGTGATGAACATATGGTGTTTTAGAAGTTTTTTAAACATGTCCATGGATGAAGCATTGTGGCCAGTGAAGGTGGATGAGGGTTGTGGTGAAGTGCTGACAGGTCTTGGTGCAGGTGAGGACTTCAGCAGCGGAGTTTTATATTTTTATGACTAGTTTTATATGTAATACTTCTCTCTAAAATGAGAAATGCACATGTTGTGCCCTTAAAAAGGGGAAAAATAACGAGAAAGTTGAGGAAACACGCACACGCAGCTCCCGCCTTCACTCGTCTGTATTGAATGGGGAAGAGGAGCGCGCCGGAATCCCCCTACTGAAACCCCAAGGCATTACCAAAAGATCGACGAATAATCAACCCATACAGACGAAGATCAGTGTTATCTGAATTCAACTTCTTAATATAACTCTAATTTTAAACAGTAACAAAACTTAATACGCATTACAATATAAGCATTAATATAAACAAAACTTAATACGCATTTTATAACAGACTATTTTATATGCTATAATGAGTTATGAACTATAATGTCACATACCACTTGTCACACTCACTTGTCACACACACACTGCTGTTTTTCAATACAGACACAGGAGCAAAGTCCCGTGTCTTCAGCACAACATGCCCTGCAGCTTTTCCTGTTGAAAATGTGGCTGCGATGTCCTGACAGGCTGAATACTTATTACCATGATGAAAAATATATAAAACTAGACCTCTACATTTCTGGTAAACTGATCCAGTATCAGAGCAGCAGTGGTTCTTTGGCATCAGGCAGGTAGCGTCTTACGATTGGCAGATTTCCGCAGGTGAAAGGTGTCAGCTGGAGCTGGTGATCCAGCTCTGCTGCTGGAACTCTGTAAAGACCTCTGTAAGTAATGAGACCGGCTGATTGACGTGAAACATTTTTCTGTGTGTATATATATTTCAGAGTGTTACCAGCGCTGCCCGTTCCTGGACATAGACGTGTCCCAGGGCAGATGGAAGGTCTGGTCTAACTTCAGGAGAACCTGTTTCTCCATCGTAGAACACAACTACTTTGAGACCTTCATCATTTTCATGATCCTGATGAGCAGTGGAGCTCTGGTAAACATTAGTATACATTATTGGTTTATTGATTAATATTGATAGGTTTCCCATTTGTTTCCTTTTGTTCCTTATGTTTTTAATTTTGCTGTAAAGCATGTTGCCATATTTGTTTTTAAAACATTCCGTAAGTCTGACTGCTGCGCCGTCCTCCTGGATGCTGGTTGGTCTGTTTGATCTGATCATGTGACTGACCAGGTCAGATCTGATTGACAGGAATGCGTGCGGTGTGAGTACTAACCTGTGGAGACTACATGGCGGACAGCAGAGCACTGATACACTGACCTCAGGGCTTTTTTTTATTGGCTGACCCTCTAACTACTAACATGGCCACCACAGGTGAGAATCTTTCACTAACGTTTAACACTATGGTAACACTTATAAACTCTTATAAATAAACCGTGACATCATGATGAATAATGATGACAGAGTGAACAAAGACTGGATGGTGACCGAACATAACATAAAATAACAACACAACATAAAATAACACAGAACAACATAAAATAACACAACGCAACATAGAATAACACAGCACAGCATAAAATAACACAACGTAAAATAACACAGCGCAACATAGTATAACACAACACAACATAAAATAACATAGCACAACATTAAATAACACAACCCAACATAAAATAACACAGCGCAACATAGTATAACACAACACAACATAAAATAACACAGCACAACATTAAATAACACAACATTAAATAACACAGCACAACATTAAATAACACAGAACAACATAGTATAACACAACACAACATAAAATAACACAGCACAACATTAAATAACACAACATTAAATAACACAACCCAACATAGAATAACACAGCACAGCATAAAATAACACAACGTAAAATAACACAGCACAACATTAAATAACACAACCCAACATAGAATAACTGAGCACAGCATAAAATAACACAATGTAAAATAACACAGCACAACATTAAATAACACAGAAAAACATAAAATAACACAACCGAACATAGAATAACACAGCACAACATTAAATAACAACATAAAATAACACAGCACAAGATAAAATAACACAACATAAAATAACACAACCCAACATAGAATAACACAGCACAAGATAAAATAACAACATAAAAATAACTCAACACAACATAAAATAACACAGCACAACATTAAATAACACAGCACAACATAAAATAACACAACCCAACATTGAATAACACAGCACAACATAAAATAACACAACATTAAATAACACAGCACAACATTAAATAACACAGAAAAACATAAAATAACACAACCCAACATAAAATAACACAGCACAACATAAAATAACATAAAATAACACAGCACTACATTAAATAACAGAACAACATAAAATAACACAACCCAACATAGAATAACACAGCACAGCATGAAATAGCACAGCACAACATAAAATAACACAGCACAACATTAAATAACACAACATAAAATAACACAGCATAACATTAAATAACACAGAAAAACATAAAATAACACAACCCAACATAGAATAACACAGCACAACATAAAATAACAACATAAAAATAACACAACACAACATAAAATAACACAACACTACATTAAATAACACAGAACAACATAAAATAACACAACCCAACATAGAATAACACAGCACAACATAAAATAACAACATAAAAATAACACAACATAAAATAACACAACACTACATTAAATAACACAGAACAACATAAAATAACACAACCCAATATAGAATAACACAGCACAACATAAAATAACACAACCCAACATAGAATAACACAGCACAGCATAAAATAACACAGCACAACATTAAATAACACAGCACAAGATAAAATAACACAGCACAACATAAAATAACACAACACAACATAAAATAACAGCACAACATAAAATAACACAGCACAACATAAAATAACACAACCCAACATAGAATAACACAGCACAACATAATATAACATAACCCAACATAAAATAACACAGCACAACATTAAATAACACAACATAAAATAACACAACACAACATAAAATAACAGCACAACATAAAATAACACAACCCAACATAGAATAACACAGCACAGCATAGAATAACACAGCCCAACATTAAATAACACAGAAAAACATAAAATAACACAACACAACATAAAATAACACAGCACAACATTGAATAACACAACATAAAATAACACAGCACAACATAAAATAACACAACCCAACATAGAATAACACAGCACAACATAAAATAACAGCACACAACATAAAATAACACAACATAAAATAACACAACCCAACATAGAATAACACAGCACAGCATAGAATAACACAGCCCAACATTAAATAACACAGAAAAACATAAAATAACACAACACAACATAAAATAACAGCACACAACATAAAATAACAGCACAACATAAAATAACACAACATAAAATAACACAACCTAACATAGAATAACACAGCACAACATTGAATAACACAACATAAAATAACACAGCACAACATAAAATAACACAACCCAACATAGAATAACACAGCACAACATAAAATAACAGCACACAACATAAAATAACACAACATAAAATAACACAACCCAACATAGAATAACACAGCACAGCATAGAATAACACAGCCCAACATTAAATAACACAGAAAAACATAAAATAACACAACACAACATAAAATAACAGCACACAACATAAAATAACAGCACAACATAAAATAACACAACATAAAATAACACAACCCAACATAGAATAACACAGCACAACATTGAATAACACAACATAAAATAACACAGCACAACATAAAATAACACAACCCAACATAGAATAACACAGCACAGCATAAAATAACACAGCCCAACATTAAATAACACAGAAAAACATAAAATAACACAACACAACATAAAATAACACAGCACAACATTGAATAACACAACATAAAATAACACAGCACAACATAAAATAACACAACCCAACATAGAATAACACAGCACAACATAAAATAACAGCACACAACATAAAATAACAGCACAACATAAAATAATACAACATAAAATAACACAACCCAACATAGAATAACACAGCACAACATTAAATAACACAACATAAAATAACACAGCATAACATTAAATAACACAGAAAAACATAAAATAACACAACCCAACATAGAATAACACAGCCCAACATTAAATAACAACATAAAAATAACACAACACAACATAAAATAACACAACACTACATTAAATAACACAGAACAACATAAAATAACACAACCCAACATAGAATAACACAGCACAACATAGAATAACACAGCACAACATTAAATAACAACATAAAAATAACACAACACAACATAAAATAACACAACACTACATTAAATAACACAGAACAACATAAAATAACACAACCCAACATAGAATAACACAGCACAAGATAAAATAACACAACCCAACATAGAATAACACAGCACAGCATAAAATAACACAGCACAACATTAAATAACAGCACACAACATAAAATAACAGCACAACATAAAATAACACAACATAAAATAACACAACCCAACATAGAATAACACAGCACAACATTGAATAACACAACATAAAATAACACAGCACAACATAAAATAACACAACCCAACATAGAATAACACAGCACAGCATAAAATAACACAGCCCAACATTAAATAACACAGAAAAACATAAAATAACACAACACAACATAAAATAACACAGCACAACATTGAATAACACAACATAAAATAACACAGCACAACATAAAATAACACAACCCAACATAGAATAACACAGCACAACATAAAATAACAGCACACAACATAAAATAACAGCACAACATAAAATAATACAACATAAAATAACACAACCCAACATAGAATAACACAGCACAACATTAAATAACACAACATAAATAACACAGCATAACATTAAATAACACAGAAAAACATAAAATAACACAACCCAACATAGAATAACACAGCCCAACATTAAATAACAACATAAAAATAACACAACACAACATAAAATAACACAACACTACATTAAATAACACAGAACAACATAAAATAACACAACCCAACATAGAATAACACAGCACAACATAGAATAACACAGCACAACATTAAATAACAACATAAAAATAACACAACACAACATAAAATAACACAACACTACATTAAATAACACAGAACAACATAAAATAACACAACCCAACATAGAATAACACAGCACAAGATAAAATAACACAACCCAACATAGAATAACACAGCACAGCATAAAATAACACAGCACAACATTAAATAACACAGCACAAGATAAAATAACACAGCACAACATAAAATAACACAACACAACATAAAATAACAGCACAACATAAAATAACACAGCACAACCTAAAATAACACAACACAACATAAAATAACACAACCCAACATAAAATAACAGCACAACATAAAATAACACAACATAAAATAACACAACCCAACATAGAATAACACAGCACAGCATAAAATAACACAGCACAACATTGAATAACACAGCACAAGATAAAATAACACAGCACAACATAAAATAACACAACACAACAGCACAACATAAAATAACACAGCACAACCTAAAATAACACAACATAAAATAACACAACACAACATAAAATAACACAACATAAAATAACACAACACAACATAAAATAACACAACCCAACATAAAATAACAGCACAACATAAAATAACACAACATAAAATAACACAACCCAACATAGAATAACACAGCACAGCATAAAATAACACAGCACAACATTGAATAACACAACATGAAATAACACAGCACAACATAAAATAACACAACCCAACATAGAATAACACAGCACAGCATAGAATAACACAGCCCAACATTAAATAACACAGAAAAACATAAAATAACACAACACAACATAAAATAACACAGCACAACATAAAATAACACAGCACAACCTAAAATAACACAACACAACATAAAATAACACAACACAACATAAAATAACAGCACAACATAAAATAACACAACATAAAATAACACAACCCAACATAGAATAACACAGCACAGCATAAAATAACACAGCACAACATTGAATAACACAGCACAAGATAAAATAACACAGCACAACATAAAATAACACAACACAACAGCACAACATAAAATAACACAGCACAACCTAAAATAACACAACATAAAATAACACAACACAACATAAAATAACACAACACAACATAAAATAACACAACCCAACATAAAATCACAGCACAACATAAAATAACACAACATAAAATAACACAACCCAACATAGAATAACACAGCACAGCATAAAATAACACAGCACAACATTGAATAACACAACATGAAATAACACAGCACAACATAAAATAACACAACCCAACATAGAATAACACAGCACAGCATAGAATAACACAGCCCAACATTAAATAACACAGAAAAACATAAAATAACACAACACAACATAAAATAACACAGCACAACATTGAATAACACAACATAAAATAACACAGCACAACATAAAATAACACAACCCAACATAGAATAACACAGCACAACATAAAATAACAGCACACAACATAAAATAACAGCACAACATAAAATAACACAACATAAAATAACACAACCCAACATAGAATAACACAGCACAACATAAAATAACACAGCACAACATAAAATAACACAACTCTCATTTCCAGAATGAATAACAAACAACGTTCTATGTAGTCTGGAGGACTTTTGTGTTTGTGATCAATAGAAGAAGTGAGTTCATGTGAAATCCGGTGCTTTGAATTCACAACAGTTATCAGAACCGTCTGCTCTGTTTGCATGTAAAGTGAATACGACACACCTGTCCAGGTGGTGACATCAGTCTGTATGTGAACAGGCATTTGAGGACATCTACCTGGAGCAACGTCGGGTCATAAAGACGGTTCTGGAGTACGCAGACCAGGTGTTCACCTATGTGTTCGTGGTGGAGATGGTTCTCAAGTGGGTCGCCTATGGATTCAAGACTTACTTCACCAACGCCTGGTGCTGGCTCGACTTCCTCATTGTAGACGTAAGAATATAACGCCTGCCGGAGCGGGTAACCATAGCAATAGTGCTGATATTTGGGTGTACTAACTGATCACAGTAAAATATGGAGTAGTGACCTGCGATATGATGTCATCACCAGATGTGCTATTTCTTCCAGGTGTCTCTGGTGTCTCTGACTGCAAACATCTTGGGATACTCTGAGCTGGGAGCAATCAAGTCTCTGAGGACTCTGAGAGCTCTGAGGCCCCTGAGGGCCCTGTCTCGCTTCGAAGGCATGAGGGTGAGACAGGCACTTAGTAACACTGACACACAGACAGACGGGTTGATGAGGAGGTAACAGGTTTCTCTGTCACCGGATGTTGCTGATCTCAGAGTGTGTTGACTCTCTTCTGTTAAACCATCACAGACCCAGAAGATTCCACTGATCCTACACTCATGATTTCTGTTTGCTGAAATCTGGGCTAGGTTAATCATTACACGCCATGTGACATCTGGTGACCTATCTGGATTCCTGCACCTTTGCAACATTTCAAAATCTACATTACACTTTTCTGTCTGCAATGAACATGGAAACTGTCATCCATGTTTTTATGACTTTATTTGATGTAACTTGCTATTTCCTGTCTGAGTCAATACAACCATAGATCAGGCCGTTTCTTCTTCTTTCAATGCATTGTTTTCATTTTGCATGCTCTTGAACTGTTTTCTTCTGTGTTGCAGTCAGAGTCCTTATCAAAATTTAGTTGGAAGTCCCTCTGACTGTCGTGCATTCTCACTATATTTGGCACAGAAACAATATCTCTTTTTAAATCGGACCTGATAATAAATAGGACCTGCCATAATTATTCTTTAGCTCAAAAACAAAGCAAAATTCTTTAACCTGTTTGGCAATAAAGCTGATTCTGATGAAAAACAATAACTGGACTGTACTCCATATTATTATATCTACTGTGTTTGATGTCAAACAGGAACATTATGATACCACTAGTGCTACTGAGCTGAATGGCAATGCAAGACCCAGCAGACAATGATGAACTTATAACTGATGAATTAAAAGGTTGATAAAGAGATTATGACTGACCAAAGCTCAAATCTTTAAGAACAGCCAAACAAGATGATAGAGAAGACTTTTACTGTCTGAGTGTCTTTTTGGAAAAGTCAAGTCTCGGTCAACCTGTGCTGGTTCCTGCTCACCACATCAAGATTCAGTCAACTGGATCCACTGGAGAGCCAGGTGTGGTGGTAAACATGACGGTCCTGCTCTCCACTTCAGTAGGCCCAGGTAGACCTGTGAGGAAGATTGACCCAGAAAATAATAAATTTTAGTTAGTTGACATTTTTATATGCTGCGATGGACTGGCGACCTGTCCAGGGTGTCCGTTGTAAGCTGGGATTGGCTCCAGCCCCCCACGACTCTGTACACAGGATAAGCGGATGGATTGATGGTTGGATGTACATTTTTATATGTTTGGTGTTCCCAGCAGTGAATAACTGTTCATTTATAGTTGATATAGCTAAGCTTACCAGTATTGTCAGCTTCTTAGATGATAATTGTAACATAAATTGACTGAATTGAAATAACTCGTGTTCTTAGCATCAAATGTGAAGGATCTTATTATGGCAGACAATCTGCAAGAGTTTGATGCCGTCCCCTTTTAAAAAGTGACTTCGGGTAAGATGCAACCAAAAAGGTAGTTTAGTGTCTTGGCCGGCTCTGGTTGCAGTGCAGTTAAAGCATTTAAAACAGGTTTTATAAATAAATATATTATTAGTTATTTTTCCTTCCTGTGTCCCTGTCTGTCTGTCTGCAGGTGGTGGTGAATGCTCTGGTCGGAGCAATCCCATCCATCTTTAATGTGCTGCTGGTGTGTCTGATCTTCTGGCTGATCTTCAGCATCATGGGAGTCAATCTGTTTGCAGGAAAGTTTTATTACTGTTTTAATGAGACGTCTGAGGAAATGTTCCATTCCTATGACATCAACAATAAGACTGAGTGTTTAGCTCTGATGGAGGCAAACTACACTGAGGTCCGCTGGAAGAACCTGAAGGTCAACTTCGACAATGTGGGCATGGGCTACCTGTCGCTGTTGCAAGTGGTGAGTCTCAACACTCAACATATGTGTCTTTACTGAGATACACAAGTGATTTGGTCTGATATATAATGAAATTTAATGATGTGATGTGACAGCTTGTAGCAACAAAATAACCACTTCAACACTTTATTTAAGAAGCAATAACATCAACATTAGTACACCACAAATGCTAAATGTGTTCCTAAAACTGAACAGAAGAGTTCCTGTGAATCTCAGTTGAAACCTCAAGGTTTGTTAGAATGAAACCAGTTTAAATATGAGAATTGTACTGCTGTCTGAAAACAGTTCATCTGTGCTGAAGTCCTTTTCATTGAAAGGCTCTGCGCTGCTTCACTGCCACTGTTGGATTCTATTAGTTCTTTTAAACAGCTACTGTATGCAGATAACAGGACATTTTAGATTCAGAAGCCTTTATTGAAACTGATGTTAATGAGTTGTGTCTCTTTCAGGCCACATTTAAAGGCTGGATGGACATCATGTACGCAGCAGTGGACTCCAGAGAGGTCAGTATACCAACTGTTTTATAAATACTGGTAATAATCCTGGACCTGATACTAACACTGGAACTGCTAGTCAGGTCTGTTTGTATGTAAGCCCAATGTCATAATTGTTCAAGCAGGAAAGAGAAAAAGAAAGAATATAATATAAGAAGACCCAAATGCAGAGGCCAGAGGCAGAGCCAGGTAGTTCATATTTACTAACATACATGATGGTGAGGCAGGCAAGGGCAAAACTTGGTAAAAGGCAGTCCAAAGAAATCCATCAAGGAGCAGGCAAGATTAAAAAAAATAAAAAGTCCAGGAAACTAAAGATCCAAAAACCACCAGAACTAACACAAGGAAAAGGCTGGAATACCAAAGTGGTACTGAGAGAGAGACAGGGGAAACCAATCAGGGCCAAGGTTTGGATTTTTCATTAGTTTTTATTTTGTTTTGACTTCTTGTTTTCAATTTCAGTTTAGTTTTAATTAGTTTTTAACGTGGATTTGCTAGTTTAGTTTAGTTTTTATTTTTTGGTTTAGTTTTTCTTAGTTTCAGTGTTAGTTTTAGTCTTTGTTGCTGCACGATACCAAGCTCAGTTCAATTTTGTTCAGTCTAATTTAGTGTTTTTCACCAAACATTAAAACAAACAACAGGTCCCTATCACCCTGAAGGCAAGTAGGCTATGACTGGAAAGCAGTTATATTAAAATCTAAACCTTTATTAATCAAAAACTAGGTGTTAAAACAACGTGAAGCACAAAGAGACAGTTTGGCACACACTAGCTGACATGCAGTAAATGTTAGGGATGAGCGAGTTTAACCCGGAAGTGGGTCGGGCTGTCTTGAAATGGGCGGGGCTTTAACCGGTATGTTATTTTAAGCATGCAATTGATATGGGTTGATCAGAAATTGTTATATTTATTGCTGATTAGAAAACTATTTACATGACAGCTTCAGCATTGAGCTTCGGATCAATGGTTTTGATCACGATAACAGACGAACTATATACAGAATAAGTTTTGCAACGATGAATACAACACATGCAGTTGCACATATGAAGTAAAACGCAATGAACAAGAGTTTTCCTACTCAACATAACTTTCTTTTTTTAACTTTTTATGATGAGTGTAATTATTTTATTTTAGTTCTTTTTTTTTTCACACCAGAGACCTGTACCACGAAGCAGGATTTGAGCTTATCCAGGTAACTTCGGGGTTAACCCTGCAGGGTTTTCAGTACCACAAAGGTGGTTCACTTCTTACCGGGGTAGATCTTCCTGGTAACTTACAGTATGCTGAAGGCTAACCTGCTCCAGCGCAGGTTATGTTCCAGATTAGAAATCAACTCTGTGAAAACGCCGCCTACTGACCAATCAGCTCTCTTGGAAAATGACATCACCATCTGTAGGAAATCCCACAGACTGTTTTAGCCAACAGGCTGCTTTATGTTTGCAGCGCTGATGTGGAGAAACTCTTGACTATGGCGATCCTACAGACTGATTAAAAGCCTCAGGCTAATGTTGCCTACAGGTTTTTATAGTACAGCAGGATCAGCCTGCTTACTGCCTTTAAATGTGTTTAATATTTTTTATTTGCTCCCAGTCCGTTTCACACACCCTGACGCAGCCGTTAAAATAAATGGGTTTTATTTTTCTTGTGAGGCTGAATGTTATGAGCAGTTTGGTAGGGATATTGAAATACTGAATTTAAATATGAACGTAGGCTGTTTATTTAGGTTAGTATAGCTTTCTAAGGCCTACTATAGAGACTGTAGTCATGTTCCGTCCCACCTTTTACACACACATCGCAAAAGAGAGTTTTCAGCAGCCTAAATGTTGAGATTCAGTCTTTCAAACATTATTTGAGCACATTTTATGGCATGAATGGAGTTTTCGTTTCATTGCTTTATGAAGTTAATTTAAAACAATGTTTGGACACTTTTGAGTGTGTTAAATAAATTAATCTAATTTTTGAAGTAGCGACAAGTTTTTTTGAGGGAGAACGTCTTTTAATGTGGAGATGCACACACAGCCGAGCTGAAATAATAAGGCTGATATTTTCATACAGCTCATGAGAACACTTTTTATCACCGCATTATTATAGACTACGCCTGTTCATTTAGACATTCACACTGTCAGCGACTTTCTGTCTCCCTGCATGTGTCAGATGCGGGCGTGCTACTGTCGTATTTCTGAAGTGTTAAAGTTTAATCCTCGTTCGTAAAATCTGACGCTCTGCTGACAGTGGACTTGTTCGTGTCTGTGATTGGTCATCTGCTGCTAACACCGCCTCTTTTATGTGAACGCGCTCCTGGCTGGATCGGGAAACCCTGGGTTGATTTACCAGCTTTGTGGTACCGCTTATCCCAATCGCAATTGTTAGGGTCAGTGAAGCCAGATAACGAAAACATATCCTGGGTTTGTTGAACTGGCCCCAGGTGTGTGTGTGTGTGTGTGTGTGTGTGTGTGTGTGTGTGTGTGTGTGTGTGTGTGTGTGTGTGTGTGTTTGGGGGGGGGGGGGGGGGGGCACACTCGCGGCTCACCAAAAGGTGCCTATCGTCTGATCTGCCGATCTGCACTGCTGAACTGCCGGTCCTATCCACTCCAAATGTAGGCTTATTAGGTCCTATAAAATAAATAAATTAATTAAAACTAAGGACATTTACTACATTTTAGCTAGTTTTATTTAGTTTTGCCAACCTACAATACAATTTTAGTTAGTCGTTTTTTGTAAAGCCTCGTTTTTATTTTTGTTTCAGTTAACGACAATGTTTTTCCACATCTAGTTTCGTTATTGCGTTCGTCTTCGTTATCGATAACCTTGATCAGGGCTGGGTAGAAAATTATGTAGTAAGCCTCTATCCTTGGACCCTCCATTCAGATAAGAAAAAACTCCCAAACATGAATGAGGTTTCTATAAAATAGAAGTAAGCTTGATCAAGGAAATGATATGCCTATATCCAGCCTGTGGGCGCTATCTAAGGTAAAAGAATCCAAGGAAGGTTAAAGTCAAGGGCAACTGGACTTCTTCAGTTCTGACTGACTGGCAGGGAAACTCAGCTATTTAACCTCAGTGGGGTCGTTGGCCCGGGTCATCGATACCGCTACAGGTCTGTGCATTCCTCACTGCATTGGACCGCATACACTAGATTGCTTTTCTTGTGTTTGGGTGTGCGGTCTTTGGGGTGGACCAGCATCTGTCTTAGTGTGTTCTTGGGTTTAAAAAACACAGGGATGTTGTGTTTGTTAAAAATCCTCCTGAGTTTCTCTGATACTCCAGACACGTATGGAATCACAATGTTGTTGCGTTTGACCTTCTTTTCCTCCCCTGTAGTTTTGTTCTTCTTGGATTTTGTGGCTGTCTTCACAAAGGTCCATTTAGGGTCTCCACAGGCTGTAAGTGCCCCCTTCAGGTGCTTCTGGTCCTTCTCTCTGGCTTGGGCGCTTGTTGGTATGTTCTCCGCTCTGTGGTGCAGTGTTCTCATGACCCCTAGCTTGTGCTCCAGTGGGTGGTGGGAATCGAACAGTAGGTATTGGTCTGTGTGTGTGGGTTTTCTGTAAACACCAATCTGCAGGCTCCTGTCCTCTTCAATGTGTACAGCGCAGTCCAGGAAGGCCAAACTGTTGTTGTGAACATCTTCTCGGGTGAACTTGATGTTACTGTCCACAGAGTTGATGTGTTCTGTGAAGGCTTGCACTTCCTGGCTTTTGATTTTGACCCAGGTGTCGTCCACATATCTGTACCAGTGGCTCGGTGCTATTCCTCTGAAGGAGTTGAGGGCTTTATTCTCCACTTCTTCCATGTAGATGTTTGCCACAATCAGGGATACCGGTGAGCCCATGGCACAGCCATGCTTCTGTCTGTAGAATCCACCGTTGTACTGGAAATAGGTGGTGTTTAGACAGAGGTCGAGTAATTTGCAGATTTGGTCAGGGCTGAGGCTAGTTCTGTTGTCCAGGGTGTTGTCTTGTGTTAGCCGTTTCCTGAAGGTTTCTACTGCCTCTATGGTGGGGATGCAGGTGAACAAAGAAGTCACGTCATAGGATACCATGGTTTCATCTGGATCCAGTTTTAGTCCCCGAACTTTGTTTACAAAGTCAATAGAGTTTTGAATGTGGTGAGGCGTGTTTCCCACCAATGGAGCTAAGATGGTGGAAATGTGTTTGGCAATGTTGTAGGTGACCTTGTAGTTAATGCTGCTGATAATCGGCCTGAGAGGGGCTCCTTCTTTGTGTATCTTGGGTAGTCCATAAATGCATGGAATGGCTTCTCCAGGATACAAACGGTAATATTGTTCACGGGTGATGGTGTTGTCCTTCTGTAACTGTTGTAGACATTCTATGGCCTTTTTCTTGTATATGCTGGTTGGGTCTCGTCTCAGTGTCTCATATGTGTTTGTGTCCATTAGTAGTGTGTTGACTTTGTTCTGGTAGCCTGCTGTGTTAAGTACTACCGTGCATCTTCCTTTGTCAGCAGGTAGGATAGTGATGTTTTGATCCTTGCTCAGAGATGTCACAGCCTTCCTTTCTTGGGTGGTGAGGTTGGAAGTGGGGCCTTTGCATTAGAAAGGTAGCAGGTAGATACATATATTTCCCCTAATGACTTATACTATACAGATCAATCAGTTATCAGGACATCCCAATTTACTGAGACTGTAACGGTAGGAGACAGAACGGTCCCAAACGCAACGCTGAGGATTTGCAAAAAGAGGTTTATTGAGGAAAGAGGGGGACGAGGAGGGACGGGAGGAAAGAAGGGGAGTGGCAGGCGAGGACGCGGGGGACCGAGCAGCTGGAGGAGCGGAAGGAGCTTAGGCTGGAGGTTCGAGGGAGGCTGGCAGAAGTTGAGGAGAGAGCGCGGTGACTGGGGACCCGGCGGGGTGCAAGGGGGGAAGCCGGAGGGCGTCGTGGAGGCGGCGAGAGGAGGAGGCTGGCGAGCAAGCCCGGCTGGCCGAGCTGGGAGGCAGAGGTGAGTGAACCTGGCAGGAGGAAACAGACAGACAGGGTTAGCAGGTGATCTATTCCACAGGAAGCTCCTTATCCAGTGGCATGGCTAGGTTAATGTTCATGTGTGTGGAAAAGACTTTAAATGGGTCAATAGTGTTAAAGGCAGAACTAAAGTCCATGATTCCAGGTGTTGCAGGGTATGGTGGAGTGCTATGCTAGTCCTCAATGGACCAGTTGGCTTGGTGAGAAAATTGATATGTTCCGTCAGTGCCGAGGTGCAGGATTTCAAGTATGCCACAGATGTTAGGGCAAGTGGTCTGAAGTCATTGAAGCAGGTGATCTTTGAGGACATTGGCACAGGAATGATGGTAGAGCATTTAAAGCACTGTGGGACTTTACATTGGCTTAATGAGGTGTTAAATATGGTGGAAGTTACTGGCGCCAATTGAGCTGCACAATGGCTAAGTAAAGCAGGCCTGATCCCATCCGGCCCTGCTGCTTTCCTCATGTTCAGCTTCTTAAATGTAGCTCTCACCTCGTCCTCCTGGATGCATGAGAGTGGTATTGGAATGGGGTCGGGGGGGGTGGCTTGTGAGGTAGGTTTTTCAAACCTTGCATAAAAGTTATTTAATCTGCCTGGGAGGCTAGGGTCATTGTCTAGAGGGGAGATGGGGCGTTTTTTGTAGTCTGTCATGTCCTTAAGATTTTTCCATATTAATCTTGAGCTGCTTGATGAGAATTGTTGCTCCAGTTTTGTTCCATAGCTGTGCTTTGCTCTCCTTATTGCAGCTCATAGTTTAAATTTGGCTGCTCTGTATTGACTCTTGTCTCCATTTTTATACGTATGTAAGATCATTGTAAGATGTAAGTCTTTGGAAAACCAGGGTTTTTTATTGCCATAGAATGACACTGTTTTGGTGGGGATGCACAGAACTTGACTTATGACGTCACAGTATCAGCAGTTCGTCAAGGGAGGCACAAACTGCACTGAGTATGGGGATCTGATCGCCAGGGGGCGGTGTTACATTGCAGCATGCCAGTGAAATGCCAGCATGGAAGTAATAGGCTTAACAGAAACCACCAGAAACATCTGTAAATTCACAGTACAGTATTTCCCACAGAATAACCATAACTGTGGCGCTGCGCGGGGGAGGGGGGAGTGCAATTGCCTGAAAATTACCTTTTCATGATGCCTTCCCAAAAAGGACCACAATGGAAATAAGCTGTCTGGCTTTATTGTGTTTTTATCCTTTTTGATGGTATTTGTAGTATTTATTGTGTTTATTTTTACAATCAATAAAGAAAGTCAATCAATCAGCTAAACCCTGTTTCATCTCATTTCTATTTTCTATTTAACTCCATGTTGCTTTTACATTTTGTCATGATGCCTTTCATGTTTTCTGTATAGCACTTTGAATTGCCTTGTTGTAATGTGCTATACAAATAAACTTGCCGTGCCCGTGTCCTAATACTGGAATTGGTACTTGGACTACTAGCGTTACTGTTGACAGTGATACTGGTCGTAACATTAGTACTGTTCCAGATACTCGTGCTGATAGTGTTACAGTGTTAACATTGATCAAAACCCCAGTAAAAAATAAGACCTACATTGGTGCTTTAAGGACAGAGGGCGTTGTCGTTGTGTATAGGTTTGCTTTAAATTGTACTTAGGGTGTGTGTGTGTGTTTGTGTGTAGGTGGAGTCCCAGCCGGAGTATGAGGTCAATCTGTACATGTACCTTTACTTTGTCTGCTTCATCATCTTCGGCTCCTTCTTCACCCTCAACCTCTTCATCGGAGTCATTATCGACAACTTCAACCAGCAGAAAGCCAAGATATGTTTCTACTCACTGACGGACAGACGGACTCTGGACTCTGTTCACATCTGAATAGTTTTGACTTCAGCTTGGTCTAGCTTCAGTTGTGATAATAAATCGTTACCTATTCTCTCTGTCAGGGAGTTAACTCTGCTCTTTTGTCTTTACTTGGGAGGAACCGATATTTTCATGACAGAAGAACAGAAGAAATACTACAATGCCATGAAGAAACTGGGCTCCAAGAAACCTCAGAAACCTGTTCCACGACCTGAGGTCAGTTCAGTTACTTCCTGTCTGACTTAGACATTAAATACAGGTGTGAAAAGTCCAGGTGAGACCAGGATTGAATGTTTGATGAAGTTTTCAGCTAATGTCATCTGTTTCTGCTCTTTCTGTTTCCCCAGAATAAGTTCCAGGGTCTGGTCTTTGACCTGGTGACCCAACAGTTTTTCGACATCTTCATTATGGTGTTGATCTGCCTCAACATGGTGACCATGATGGTGGAGACGGATGATCAGAGCGAGGAGATGGAAAACATCCTTTACTGGGCCAACCTCGTCTTCATCATCATCTTCACCTCAGAGTGCACTCTGAAGCTCATCGCGCTCCGGCACCACTACTTTGCCGTTGGCTGGAATATCTTCGACTTCGTGGTCGTTATTCTGTCCATCGTAGGTGGGTCGGTGACAGTGTTGGGCAGTAACGCGTTACTGTAATATTATAACTTTTCCCAGTAACTAGTAGTGTAACTAATTACTTTTCCAAAACAGTAACATTATTACAGTTACTAATCCAAGTAACACTGCATTACTGCGTTACTGAATGCTCCATCCTTGATTGAATAACTAGTCCTATTGTTATTATTGTTATTATTATCATTAACACTATTATAAATTTCTGTACCATTTTTCATTTAGTCTATAGCAACATCACCTTTACTGTCTGTACCTCTGTGTGGATATTGTGTAGGCTGCCTCCCTCCCCTCTCTCTCTCTCTCTCTCTCTCGGTGCATGCTGGGAGTGTTTGGGTGCGTGTGAGGGTTCACACGAGTGGAGGGTGATCGTGTGCTTGTTTCAAACTTTTCTAAATTTTTGTTTCAAGTTTCCTGAGTAAACATTTTTGTTGTGATAAGAGTATTTTGAGGATTAGTTAGGGAGCAGGATGGCGTCCCCTACGCCACCTGTCTCCATCCGCCATGGAGTCAGGTGTGTGACGGCGAACGGGGTGAATGTGGAGGAAGTGCTACTTGCAGTTGGACAGGAGATCGGCTATGAAAACATTTCATCTGCCTCGCGAATGAATAAAGCGGTGGTTGTGTTTTTAAAAGAAGAGAACCATGTGAATCATCTTATAAGCAGCGGAATAGTGGGAAGTGGAGACTTTGTTACTGTTTTGCCGCTGGTTGCTCCAACTATTAAGGTGACTGTGTCAAACGTGCCGCCTTTCATCCAGAGTAATGAGATAGAACGAGAGCTTTTGCGATATGGTAAGTTAGCTAGCGCAATTAAAACCGTTCCTCTTGGATGTAGAAATGAAGCGCTAAAGCACGTAATGTCGTTTAGAAGACAGGTTTTTATGTTCCTGAATGAACAGGCGTTAGACGTGTCTTTTAAAGTTTGGCATGAAGGAAGAGCGTACATGGTTTATGCAAACACTGGGAATATGAAATGTTTTGAGTGTGGAGACGCTGGGCATAAGCGTTTAGCATGTCCGCATAAAGCTCAAGCTGATGAGGCCGTTGGTCCTGTGAAAGATCCTGAGAACGTGCAGTCTGTAGAGGAGGAAGAGGATGAGCCTCAGGGAGCTGAGGAAGCTGTTGTTGTAGAGGAAGATGAGTCTCAGGGAGCTGAGGAAGCTGTTGTTGTAGAGGAAGATGAGCCTCAGGGAGCTGAGGAAGCTGTTGTTGTAGAGGAAGATGAGTCTCAGGGAGCTGAGGAAGCTGTTGTAGTAGAGGAAGATGAGTCTCAGGGAGCTGAGGAAGCTGTTGTAGTAGAGGAAGATGAGTCTCAGGGAGCTGAGGAAGCTGTTGTAGTAGAGGAAGATGAGCCTCAGGGAGCTGAGGAAGCTGTAGAGGAAGATGAGCCTCAGGGAGCTGAGGAAGCTGTAGAGGAAGATGAGCCTCAGGGAGCTGAGGAAGCTGTTGAATTAAATGAAGAAAATGACAACCAAACTGAGGAAAGTGGGATTGTGAATAATGAAACAACAGGAATGGTGGGAAACAAAGTAATGAGTGAAGATAGGGAAACTGTTGCAAGTAGTGGAGGAAATGGTGTTGGAAGTGAGAACATTGGTGATGCAGAAATGAGAGATGAAGATGCTCTTTCTGAGTTTTCAGAAATTGGGTCACAAGTGATTGAAGACATGTACCCTTTAGAGGAAATTAATGACTTTCTGGATACAACATTCGGTAAAATTGTAGAAGTAGAAGATTTTTTTCCAGATGTGGACAAATTTATAATATCAGTGTTGTTTCTGCAAAAAACAGTGAGCTATGAAGTTTTGGATAAAAAGAAAAGATTCAGGCTGAAAAAGATGGTAACAAAGTTGAGGAGAAGGAAAGCGAAAGTTTAAAAACAGCTTAGATATGAATAAATCACAAGTGGTGTTCTTTACTCTCTGCTCTTTTTTTTCAGTTTCTGTCTTTTTCTTAATTCTCTATATGGATGTGTGGAGAGTGGGTTCATTATATATTAATGGGGTAGGGACAAGAATAAATTAACAAAGATTTCTGAGTTTTTAAGAATTGAAAAGGTTAATGTTTGTTTTTTACAAGAAACGCATACAGACACTGATAATGAGGTCGAATGGGGGTTGTGGTGGAAAGGAAAATTTGCCTTGAGTCATGACACAAGAAATAGTGCGGGGGTAGCTATTTTATTTTCTAAAAGTGTGAGTATTGTAAAGATAGAAGAAATTGTGAAAGGAAGATTACTTTTAACACAAATTGAGTATAATGGAATAGAGTCTGTATTATAGAGAGGCTGATATTTTTTATGGAGTTAAGGAAAGTGCTAAAAAAATATGATGATAATGTTTGTCTAATACTTGGAGGTGATTGGAATTGTACAATAGACTTTGTTGTTGATAGGAATGGAGAAGAGCCTCATAGTAAGTCAAGGGATGTATTAAAAAAGTTATGAATGAATTTCAGTTAACAGATGTATGGAGAACGAGGAATGAAGGAGTAAGCAGTATACGTGGCTAAGAGTGGTTGATAATAGAGTTAGTGGAGCGAGATTGGATAGGTTTTATCTAAAAAAGACATGGAACAACAAGGTGATGAATACTTTTATTAGACCTAATGGTTTTCAGACCATCATATGGTCATATTAGATGTTAATTTGGAAAAAACATGCAGATCTAATTATTACTGGATTTTTAATATTAAGTTATTACAGGATGTCTCTTTTTGTGAAAAGTTTAAAGTTTTCTGGGATATTTGGAAATTGAAGAAAATTCTTTTGAAAACCTAAGTCAATGGTGGGATGTGGGCAAGACAAATATAAAAATGTTTTGTCAAAACTATGCTTTCCACTCATCAATTATACTGAAAGCAACAGTGAAAGCTTACAAAGTGACATTGAGTTCATTGAAAGACAAGCTGTAAATAATAATGAAGCTGTACAGTGTCATGGTTAAATAAGAAAAGACAAGAGCTAAGCTCTCTTCTACATGAGCAAGCAAAAGGAGCATTGGTGAGATCAAGATACTGTTCTGTAAAAGAATGGATGCTCCAAGTGCTTTCTTTTTTAACCTGGAAAGGAAACATGTCCAACAAAAGATGATGTGCCATCTTCGTCGTTCGGACGGATCCGTGACATCAGATCCTACAGAAATGAGAAGATTGGCTGGAGACTTTTATAAACTATTATATGTATAATATAACTAATATATAATATATATAATAATATATAACTATTATATTGTTTTGAAGTTTTAATTTTTTTTTTTTTTAAAGGAAAAAGGAGTTTTATTATAAGAGTACAAATGGTTTTATGGTGATGGTTACTTTGTTCATAATCTTGAAGTAAAAATGTATAAATAAAGGTATTGTTAAATCTCTCTCTCTCTCTCTCTCTCTGTTCCTTTCTTGCCCCCCCTCTCTCTCTCTCCCTCTCGCTCTCTCTCTGTTCCTCTCTTGCCCCCTCTCTCTCTCTCTCTCT
>NW_024040041.1:36671652-36694357 GCF_014851395.1 Micropterus salmoides | reverse complement strand
CTCTTACTACAACATTATACACAAATAATCACAGGCAACGACTTCTTAAAATTATAATAAGATATAAATCAACGATCAACAACTTTAGCAAGTAAATCACTATTAACTATTCTAAGCAAAATGAAATAAAGCCAATACAACAAAAACATACCACAATCCAGCAAGCATGTGTGTGAGTGTAAGACTAGACTAGATGCTAGCCTGCTGTGGGTCACAGGTCTGGTTAGCTTCAGAGATCACGTGGTGTGTGCATGTTGGGGTAGTAAGCAGAAGGAGGAGAGGAAGGCACAGAGAAACTATATACAATAAAGCAGTCTATCCTACAGCCACCAGCAGTGAACGTTCATTCAGCAGCGCTTGCTGCTTTGGATTAGATAGAATGTGTTATCGTATCTGTTCTCAGAAAGAAGCAAACACCAAAAATCCTTATTACACTTAAACACTCAGCTACAACTTTATCAATGAGAGGGACGGTGGTGAACTTGCATTCAGTGTTCCTTGTCTTGATAAAAATACCAGCCTGTTCTCGTGTCACATATACACGCTTTAGAAAAGCCGTGTCTATTGTATGCAAAACGGCGATTTTGCGTTAATAGTATACGTCCCCAGGTATGTGTGTTTGAGACGCATCCAGGCCGCGTGTGTATGTGACGCCCCGGGGTTGTCGCTAGCTAGCTAGCTAGCAATGTTTTTGTTTAAGGAGTTGACCGCCCCCCGAGGCAACTTCCTTAACCTCAAACATGGCATTAGTTAGTGCCTAAACCTAAGTCAGTAAATATATGCATGTTGACCGGCGAACCCTACAGCTGCTAGGAGGTAGGGTTAGCCGTTTTGTACAATAGACATGGCTTTTCCAAAGCGTGTATATGTGACGCACGAGATGCGATCGGGTTGAAAATACTGATATGTTTTCACACTGTAACAGGAACAAAGCAGCCACGGCGCAGCGGGTGGTACCGGACACAAACAACGGAAAACACACAGCAATAAACAAGACACGGCGGTCTTTAAATATCCCTTGGAACAGATCTTCACCACATGAAGCTTGTACAAGTTACAATAAAAACGTTATAGAACTTTGACTAAAGCCTGTTACGTGTCGCTTTGGTAGCGAGTCGATGCGTCAGTCCTTTTGGGAAATTTCCTCTCGCCTCGGTTCTGACGATGCCGGTAGTTTCAACGGCACAGCTGATTCTTAGGCGGCAGCAACAGGAATCAGTGAAGTCGACTTAGGTTGAGAAGGTAGAACACGGAGGTGATCTTCTCAGTTAAGCACGGAGTTTATCCGTCTTCTTCTGCAGGCATGAAACGTTATCTTGTGTATAACAGTTTCTTTAGGGATCCAAAATTGTGTTGGTAGCACAAAGAAAAAACAATAGAGGTAGAAAAAAGAAAACGGAGTTGCTCGTCCGGTGAGTGAAGTCTGTATTCAGGAACAAAGAAAGTTCAGCGCTGAAAAAATTGTGTCTCCTATCACAGCTTACGCAGATGTGGAAAGACAATGTGCTGTCTGCGCTCATGTCTACTTATACCTGGGGGGAGTGTGCCGGCTGCGTTACCAGGGCGACCTGCAAGATTACAAGCACAGCCAATAGTGGCTCTGCTTTTAGGTCTGAGTCACTATTTTGTACCTAGCTGTGAAACGGGCTTTGGCACCTGTTTTACAGTCCTTTGTTTACAGTCCAACTCAGGCTTTTGGGACTTCAACAGGCCTACAGGATGTCACAAGGCCCAGTCTTTGTTGTCTTTGTCCTTTGTCTACAGACTTACAGACAGGCTCCTCAGTGACCTGAAGGCCCATTTTTGTTGTCATGGATGTGAGGCCCAACATATATTACAAATTCAGAGTAACTTGTTCAACACTGGTCGGTGTCAGGTGAAAATATTTCTCTTTACACTGAGGACCAGAAATCTCTTTCCATAACTTATATTTTAGGAAATGGATTATTAATTTTGATCAGAGGTTTTTGTTGAGTCAACAACATTTTCTCTTTAATGCACAAGCAGAAACATTAATTTCCTTCTTTTCTGTGAGTGGTGATGGCGCAGTGGATAAGACACATGCCTTTGGTGTGAGATACCTGGGTTAAATTCCAACTGCGACATCCATCATTGTGTCCCTGAGCAAGACACTTAACCTCTAGTTGCTGCAGAGGCGTGCGACCTCTGACATGTATATCAATTGTATAAAAGCGTAATTATTATTATTTTCTTCCTTTCTTCTTTACTACCTTCCCTTCAGGCCTCCTCCTCGCTGACATCATAGAGAAATATTTTGTCTCACCCACGCTCTTCCGTGTGATCCGATTGGCTCGTATTGGCCGAGTCCTTCGTCTCATTCGTGGAGCCAAAGGAATCCGGACTCTGCTGTTTGCTCTGATGATGTCTCTTCCTGCCCTGTTCAACATTGGTCTCCTCCTCTTCCTCATCATGTTCATTTTCTCCATCTTTGGCATGTCTAACTTTGCCTACGTGAAGAAGGAGGCCATGATTGATGACATATTTAACTTTGAGACATTTGGGAACAGCATGATCTGTCTGTTTATGATCACAACATCAGCTGGATGGGACGGTCTGCTGAATCCCATCATGAACACGCCGCCGGACTGTGACCCCGACGTAGAGAACCCGGGAACGACGGTTAGAGGGAACTGTGGCACCCCAGCGTTGGGCATCGTCTTTTTTACCACCTACATCATCATGTCCTTCCTGGTGGTGGTCAACATGTACATCGCCATCATCCTGGAGAACTTCAACGTGGCCACAGAGGAGAGCGCTGACCCACTTTGTGAGGATGACTTTGAGATGTTTTATGAAACCTGGGAGAAGTTCGACCCTGACGCATCACAGTTTATACAGTACAGGTGATTCCTACCTACTTTAGAAGAATGATTACTTTCTGCCACTTTTAGTAGTAGTTATTGCTCCTGATCTAACTCTGTTGTGTTGATTAGAAAGAACTCTAATGGACTCCCCTGTCTTCCACAGTGAGTTGTCAGATTTCTGCGACACTCTGAAGGATCCTCTGAGGATTTCCAAACCAAACACCATCAAACTGATCCAGATGGATCTGCCTCTTGTTCCTGGAGACAAGATCCACTGTCTGGACATCCTGCTCGCACTGACTGCACAAGTAAAATGACCTGTGAACCTATGTTGTTATTCTATTACTACATTTAATATTATTTGAAGTTATGTCACGTTATATCATATTTGTGCAGGTTTTGGGTGATTCAGGAGCAATGGACACTCTTAAAGCCAGCATGGAGGAGAAGTTCATGGCCAACAACCCTTCCAAGGTTTTACTTTACCTCCATTCATATTTAATCTCACAGTTCTCTTTTCAGACTCTTTCAAACAATTCTCTGCAGCCAAATTTAAGTTTTGCTTTTATGATCAGCATTTTACTTTTTTACTAATAGTCATCTTATTGTACACCAAATGTTCAGATGGTGATAGTTTTCACAGTCTTACACGGTTGCAGTGTCACTTTTGCACTTATTAGACATTGCTATTGAAGAATGTTAAATAATCAGAACAGCAATAGTAATATATAGAAGGAATCTGTCTGGATTCACTGCTGTATTTCACTTCTTAACATGTATCAGGACAGCATCTCAATGTATGCAGACGACTGGACTTTATATGTTCAGATGACATCAAAGAATTAGACACTTTCAGGAGAAATAGAGACCTTCAGGCATGAATGGAAGATGGTTTGTTGAAGTGGGACTTTATTTGACCGTCAGTGCTTCTGGATTATTTCATGAAAAAAAACATTTTTTGGTGACTCGTGTCTCACAGATAAGGCATACTTCATTCATTGGTTCATTCTCGCAGTTGAGAGATTGCAAATTTAAAAAGAGGCTGATATTGTTTAAAATTTATCAAACTAATCTTAAATCCGATTATAATTGTTACCTACAGGTGTCGTATGAACCAATCAGTAGCACTCTGCGGAGGAAACAGGAAGAGGTGGCGGCGACAGTGATCCAGAGAGCATACAGGAAACACCTTCTGCAGCGTACGGTCAAACTGGCGTCCTATAAATACAGAGAGAAGACAGAGGGACGACGAGATGAGGAAGCGCCGCCAGAGACAGAAGGACTGCTCTATAAACGAATCAGTCAGCTGTATGGAGATGGAACAGAGACAGAGGAGTCTGTCCGGGTGGAGCTTCAGAGGGACATTCTCCTCCACGCTGCTCCTCCTCTCAACGCCCCCAACTTTCTGCGAGATGAGAACCTAAAGGAGTCTATTGTCTGATATGTTTCTCCTGTTTCTTCTTGCTTTCCTCTGCAGCATGCAAACTCACCTGTGGAGCGTTCCTGTCGGAGGAACAGTGGACAGATCCTGTGTTAGCTTCAGCTTCTGTAAGGACTCAGCAGAGACGACTCGATTTACAGTTGGTCCGTTTGATGAGCAAACGCTGCAGATTCGGACCAGTCGATGAGTTTTATTAAACTGTGGGTTGATTCTGTGCTCTTCTTCTGGCTTTGCACTTGAACATGTTTTATTCCTGCATCTTAACGTTCTGTTTGTGTTGAGGTGTTCGGGGAGCTTCTAACAGAGCTCAGTCTCTGCCCAGGCTTGCTGAAACACTGTATGTGATATTAAACATTACATATAAACTTGATTTAACTACCTAGGCAGGTTATTACTAACACGTACATAACGCATATTATTATGTTATCAGTAATCTGTGACAGTGGGCTATTATTCCCAGCCGGCTGAATTTAACTGTTCGCAGGTGTTTATTGTGCCACAAACCAACTATTCTCCTTTCCGTGTCACAGACAGTGAAGTGATAATGTGAAGTGTGTAATAGGCTTATTACTTTTAAGAGAAACCACATTGACAGCGTTGTGTTAAGAACAGACTAACTTCTCACAGTTATTTGAATGCTCTAGTTCACACGGCTCCATTTTAACGTGTTTGTGAGAGAGAGAGAGAGAGGGAGCGAGCAGAGGAGCTGAGCGAATCAATGCGCTGCAGGCAGCTCCACAATGACTTTGGTTTTACTCATATTAAAAAGTATATCGTTTGTGGCGGTCAGCGTTGATATTGTGGCATCAATGAATGGGAAACAGACTGTTTTTATGTCATCTTAGTTCTGATTAGTGTTGTCATTTCAGGTTTCTCCTGCCCTGCAGTGACTCCTCCCTTTTCCCCGTTATTCCCTTTAACCTGACTTCCCCCACCTACCTGCACACCTGTTGCCACTTTTCCCATCAACCCTGCAGTATACATACGGCCCATTCCCATTCATTATATGCCAGGTTGTCTGTTGTGCTCTCACTTCAGCTTTCTAGTCATCAGTTCTGCCTGCCGGACTGCTGGACCCCTTTTAAGTAAATGTGCCAGTTTTAGTCCATCTGCCTGGTTTTGACTTTTGCCGGCTTTTAGACCGCAAGCAAACGTGAACTTTGACTCACCCTGTTATGCATGTGGGTTCAGACCTGTTTCTCTGTCTTTGAGAATTAAACAGCGAAGGTTTTGTTTTCTGCTCTGGTTTGTTTCGTGTGAATGCTAAACAACAGCGGACACAGGTCAGGAGGAGCTTCAGTGGTTATTGACAAAGCAGACAGCCAATGAGAGGGCAGCGCCTGAACAGATGAGGTCTGGTTAAAGATAATGTTTTTAATAACCCGTGACCTTTTGTGAACTTGTCTTTGTTGATTCTGATTGGTCAGTTCTGCTGCAGATGGTTTTACAGGAGCTCAGGGCAACAGGGAAACATGAGTCAGACGTTACACAGCTGTGACGATGAGGTGAGGCTTTACATAGATCCACCGCAGGTTCAGTTTGGTCCTGATGAAGCTACCGGTGACTGACAGTGAACTCGTCCAATCAGAACAAGCTGTAACCATAGCCATGGTCCGCTGAGAGGGCTGTGGGGAGACCGATCCAGCTGCAGTCCACAGCAGCAGCTTCCGCATCTCCGCTCAAGTTCAATAATAAAGTCGCACCAATGAAAGCACCAGCAGGGCTGCAGTATCATTCGATTATCTGACAGTGATGGAGGGTCAGACTGTGTTTTGGGTTCAAAGCCCTGAGCGGAGATCTCGACGTCATCACTGCGTCAGACATGTTTCCTGAGATCAAATCAGCTGACAGGTGACACAGCAGACATGAGTTGGTTGGTGAACATGACTACTGATTAGAATGAAGTCAAAGTAACCCATGTGGATACACAGACCTACACTAACACTGTACTGATGACATGAACATTATCGTGCAGACAGGCAAACGTCTTCAGAGAGATTTGGATTCGCTGGCTGTAACAGAACTTGATGTCCTCAGAGAAACTATCATGGTACTGAAGCTGCAAAGATCACTTTATTAAAAATCACCTAAAGAGCCGTATGAGGGGAAAAGTTAGTGAGATCCAGGCAACATAAATAGATTCACAGCCTATAATTCACAATGACACAGGAAGCTGACAGCTGTGCTGATTTAACACAATATTAGTAAATGTGTTTGTAAATGTTTTTGATTAACATTAAATGTGTGTTTCATTACAGAAAACTGATCATTAATGATTATCTGCAGCTCTCTCTTCCTCCCCAGGCATTTGCTGCATTCTTTCTTTCTTAATGTCTATATTATTTCATGTGTTTTTGTATGAAGTATGGTATATCAGTATTCTATAATACTCTCTGTGTACATTCTAGCATTAATCTTTGTTCAGCAGAAACATCCGTTGTTTTTCATCTTTGATTCTGTAAGAGATTCCGTTTGTCAAACTGTGACTTATTGCAAAGAAACAATCTCTTCACATGATTGGTGGATGAGTGTCCGAGTCATCAGCCTGCTATTGGTTGACTGTAAATGTTTGAAGATGATGAATAACAGATGTGACCTGCAGTAAAAACAAAGCCATTAAAGATTCAAACTGTCCTTAAAGTCTTTCTGCTGCTCTTCTTTCACTCACCTGACAATCACACCTGCACACCTCTACACCTTTATAGATATTCGCATTTACACCTGCACACCTCTACACCTTTATAGATATTCGCATTCACACCTGCACACCTCTACACCTTTATAGATATTCGCATTCACACCTGCACACCTCTACACCTTTATACATATTCGCATTTACACCTGCACACCTCTACACCTTTATAGATATTCGCATTCACACCTGCACACCTCTACACCTTTATAGATATTCGCATTCACACCTGCACACCTCTACACCTTTATACATATTCGCATTTACACCTGCACACCTCTACACCTTTATAGATATTCGCATTCACACCTGCACACCTCTACACCTTTATAGATATTCGCATTCACACCTGCACACCTCTACACCTTTATACATATTTGCATTCACACCTGCACACCTCTACACCTTTATACAAATTCGCATTTACACCTGCACACCTCTACACCTTTATACCTATCCGCATTCACACCTGCACACCTCTACACCTTTATACATATTCGCATTCACACCTGCACACCTCTACACCTTTATACATATTCGCATTCACACCTGCACACCTCTACACCTTTATACATATCCGCATTTACACCTGCACACCTCTACACCTTTATACATATTCGCATTTACACCTGCACACCTCTACACCTTTATACATATCCGCATTTACACCTGCACACCTCTACACCTTTATACATATTCGCATTTACACCTGCACACCTCTACACCTTTATACATATTCGCATTTACACCTGCACACCTCTACACCTTTATACATATCCGCATTTACACCTGAACACCTCTACACCTTTATACATATTCGCATTTACACCTGCACACCTCTACACCTTTATACATATTCGCATTTACACCTGCACACCTCTACACCTTTATAGATATTCGCATTCACACCTGCACACCTCTACACCTTTATTCACACCTTTACACCTATTCTAGGTACACCTTTATAGATATTCGCATTTACACCTGCACACCTCTACACCTTTATACATATTCGCATTTACACCTGCACACCTCTACACCTTTATACATATTCGCATTTACACCTGCACACCTCTACACCTTTATACATATTCGCATTTACACCTGCACACCTCTACACCTTTATAGATATTCGCATTCACACCTGCACACCTCTACACCTTTATAGATATTCGCATTTACACCTGCACACCTCTACACCTTTATAGATATTCGCATTCACACCTGCACACCTCTACACCTTTATACATATTCGCATTTACACCTGCACACCTCTACACCTTTATACATATTCACATTCACACCTGCACACCTCTACACCTTTATACATATTCGCATTCACACCTGCACACCTCTACACCTTTATACATATTCACATTCACACCTGCACACCTCTACACCTTTATACATATTCGCATTTACACCTGCACACCTCTACACCTTTATACATATTCGCATTCACACCTGCACACCTCTACACCTTTATACATATTCGCATTCACACCTGCACACCTCTACACCTTTATACATATTCGCATTTACACCTGCACACCTCTACACCTTTATACATATTCGCATTCACACCTGCACACCTCTACACCTTTATACATATTCGCATTCACTCCTGCACACCTGTACACCTTTATACCTATCCGCATTCACACCTGCACACCTCTACACCTTTATACATATTCACATTCACACCTGTACACCTTTATACCTATCCGCATTCACACCTGCACACCTCTACACCTTTATAGATATTCGCATTCACACCTGCACACCTCTACACCTTTATACATATTCGCATTCACACCTGTACATCTGTACACCTTTATACCTATCTGCATTCACACCTGCACACCTCTACACCTTTATACCTATCCGCATTCACACCTGCACACCTCTACACCTTCATACCTATTCGCATTTACACCTCTACACCTCTACACCTCTACACCTTTATACCTATCCGCATTCACACCTGCACACCTCTACACCTTTATACCTATCCGCATTCACACCTGCACACCTCTACACCTTTATACCTATTCGCATTTACACCTGTACACCTGTACACCTCTACACCTTTATACCTATCCGCATTCACACCTGCACACCTCTACACCTTTATACCTATCCGCATTCACACCTGCACACCTCTACACCTTTATACCTATCCGCATTCACACCTGCACACCTCTACACCTTCATACCTATTCGCATTTACACCTCTACACCTTTAGACCTCAAAGTTCTCAACTCCTCTAAACACCCGGGTGTTGTGAGTCCTTTCAATATGTTACTTTCATGTTTTATGTAAAGCACTTTGAATATCCTTCAATTCAATTCAATTTTATTTATATGGCGCCAAATCACAACAACAGTTGAAACAAATGAAGGTCGTCATAGACACTCAGTTTGTAACGTCAAATGTGGAGGGACAAAATATTCTTCATATCTGCTGCTTCATTTTGGCACAAAATCTGTGTCAGTGTCAGGACATCCAGCAGAGGGCAACAGCAGCACAAGGACTCAGTACAGCCTGAGCACGAAGACTTTAAATCAAAGCCTTCCACTAACTTCACCCATTATGGTGTTAGTGAGTGGTAAGGATGACATTAAAAATGTTACCTTGTCATCTTTGGTTGAGCTGGGGGTCTTGCAGAAAAGTAAACTTGCTGTGGTGGAGTCTGTTTCTGTGCTGGTGTTACCACCACGGACCGTTGAAACTGTACATCAGTGCTTTGTCTAATCTTAAATGATGTAGTACTAAATTTCTTTAAACCTTGTGGATATTAGTACCTTAGGGTTTATTGTACATTTTGGTCTGGTTGGGGGATTAAAACTTTGGCACTGGGAAAGTAAACCATCCAGGTTGGTGTGTGTGACTTTGTGGGTTGGCCTGCTAGTTTTGGTAATAGACATTAAGCGCTTGGCTCATGCTTTGTTTGGTTAGTATGAGTTTGGTTGTAGCTTTGTTTCCTTGTGGTGTGCGCCTTGGGATGACTTGTTTGGCTAGTGAGCCTTTGAAACTTCGGTGTGCTACTTTGGTTTAGCGCTTTTGTGGTAGTTCCAGTGTTGTGTGTATTTGGTTGCTGGAATCTTGGTATATTATGTCTAGCAGAAGGCCAACTTGTTCGTTTGGGATGAGCTTCGGGTGCTCATTTTCATGTGAACTTTAGGTCAGGGCCTTGACCCCAACTGACAATACAGTTGTCAGTATTCCTCATTTTGTGTTCTGCAAAACCGGATCTGGTAGTGTGGTTTGAAGCCTATGTCAAAAGCAAGGATAATGTTGTGGTGGATGCTCTGTCTTGTGTCCCAGCTGAGCAGTTTATTAGTGGCCAGCCAGAGTGTTGGTGCTGTAATGTTTTTGTTTATTTGTAAGTAGTAGGTTCGGGGTACCCTTTTTGGGTCCCCTGTTTTGGGGTGTGACGACGCCCTGTGGGGTCATGAGTGTGGTCGTGGTCTCGCTCGCCCTGTAGAGTATTTGGGACTGTTTTCTCATTCAGCAGGGGACTGCTGTCAAGACCAGATCAGACCTCCCTGCGGCCGGCTCCCTGGTCTTCCATTTAGTTTGGCTTTCTTTGGTTGGACTATTGCGTTGTGTTTGTTTGCATGCTACAACACCTTCACACATACACCATGCAACCATCATCCTGCACAGACACTAACTAACACAAACCAGACTACATACCTCTTACATTAATTATGTTAATTTGAAGTAACTATTGATTTGGCATATTTTCGTTAAACATGTTAACCGTTTACCATGGTGTGTCTCCCTTTTGTTGTGGCCTTTTGAGCCAGGTCACAACAGTACTGGTTTTATTAGATCTTAGTGCTGCTGTTTTTTGCTCCTTGCTGACTTTTTAAAAAACAATCTCAGGAACCCAGTGGCTACCAGCGACTTAGCCTCTGGGGGCGAAAGCCAATGTTTTGGGCATCTGGTGTAGCCAGCTGATATCTGGGGCAAGAGTTCCTCTCGTTGTTTCAGACCATGATTTGAATGCGGCTTAACTTTTAAAAAGCTAATCTCTAGGGTCAGAAATGAATAAAAAGCTGATGGGTTCCCAGAATGCATTTAAGCTAATGCGTTTTGCTTGCCTGAATTTATATTATGTTGAATGTTATATATTTATGTGGGGTGGCAATGGCGCTCTGGGTGAGATACCTTTGGTGTGAGAGATGTCCAGAGGCGTGCGAACTCTGACATGTTCAGCAGTTGTAAGTCACTTTGGATAAAAGTGTCGGCTACATGAATAACTGTACTGTGATGGAGCCTTATAGAGATTAGTCAAACACTCAAATGTCTGTGTGGGTGGAAACAATGTGGCGGCTCGATGGCGTGACTGAACATGTCAGTAAACAGTGAAACTGCTGATACTAACATGGATCAACCTTTGAGGCTTCTACACTGGAATATTAGCTGGTCCCAGGTCTGCTGTGAGGTGATTAAACACATTTAGGCCGGGGCGGACTGGTACAAGAATTCAGGCCGGGCCACCTTCTTCACACAAACCACCAAACCGCTAATTTTTGTGGACTAACCTTTTTATATACAGTCTATGGCAGGGGTTTTGAAAGTCTGAGACTGCGGCCTCTCCTCAGACAAAGCTTGGGAAATGCCCCCCCATCTTTAATTTACTTGGTAAATTTCACTCAATTCCTAGATGTCTATGAGATCATGATTATATTATCTGATCCCATAGACACTCAACATTTGAGCCAAAATAGAAAATAGCCTAACACTGCTGTTTGACATGACGTCTGAATGCACCAAATAGTTGGAAAAAAGCTCTGTCCTGAGGCATTTATTAGTTTCTGACTCTGATGGGGGCGAAACTGTTCGCCAAAATGACTGTCTCTCACATGCAGGCTGTTCTATGTGATCTCCTTTGGATAACTAATACAATAAGTAATTTCTTCCATTGACTGAGCCTCCCCTGAAACTGTTTGGAGCCCCCCTAGGTGGTTCCAAACACCAGGAAGAGGAACCATTCCCTCTGAGCCAAAGGCCAATAGGGCAAACCCTATTTGTTGATGTAACAGGGATGATCATTAAAGTAGCCTATGTGAACACTGAGTTTTCAAGACGAGGCCGGAGCTTCATCAAGGTGCCCACCTGCTACCAAGTCAGTTAATATCAAGTATACACGACCCCGGACTCATTGAGTCTGCCTGCGTTGCGGCCGCCAGAGCGGCTCGCAGCCATTCTGTGAAGCAGAAGCTCTGCAGGGCGTCCCAGAAGTGCCTCCCGCTCCAGAGAGAAGCAACCAGTGTACTTTTGCGTAGCTTCCGTCAAGCAGTACAGAGCAGATGAACTGGGCAGGAAGTCAGACATAAAACAGTGAGCTTTTACCCTGGACAGACTCCCGATTGTATATCAACAATAAACACAGTTAAAACAGACAAAAAAGAAACGGTTTAACTAGATAGCCTAATTAATCAACTAAATCTAAACACTATTCTGAAATGCTCCTTGTGGGACAAGAGAAGTAATGCAGGCTGCAGTGAAGAAGGAAGTAGAATCACAAAAGGACAAATAACAAGTTATTAAGGTTGTGCAGGCTGCACACTCTGCTGCTGAGATGCTGAGGGGCTTCCGGTGGAAGCTGAAGCCGGTCAGAGGGCGGAATTAAACCGCGGTTCACGCGCTGCCTGTGTGAGTCCGGGCAGACTTCCCATGATGCATAGCAGTGAAGGGAGTTTTGTTAAAATTTTCTAATAAGTTTTCCATTTGTTTGACATACAAAATGTATTCTTAAAACGTGTCTGCTTAGAATTTAATGTTATTGTTGTGGTGGTTTACCACTGAAACCAGGAGTGAAGGGACTGTTTCATTTGATAAGATGAGCTGAATGCAGAACGTGGTGCCCAAGTTTGCTAGATGATGGCAAGCCAAATTGGCCACTGGGATTTGGCCCAGTTCTCCCGATGGCCAGTTCGCCCCTGCATTTAGGAGTAGGCCGATGCTACACACTGTATACGCACAGTACAATGAAACAAGAAGGTCTCACCTCTGACAGACAGGAACAGTTTCAATCTCAGGGACGTTAACGAGTCATTTCAGTAAGAAAGTAAAACCTGAAATATGAAACCCAGCTGATGGAACTGCAGAGTCTGCCGGTCACAGACTAAAAACCGTCTTTGGTAGCTTTCAGCGTCAGGTTTCTGTTTGTTAACGAGTTTAATGAGACGAAGCTGTTGCTGCTGGTTGTTGTCTCGTGTATCTGAGCTGATGGCGCTCTGCTCGTATCGCTGTCATGGAGCGTTGAATAAATTCAGTTTCCTGCGTGATGGAACTGTTGAATGTCTGACCACAGATCAGTGACGGCTGTGAATAAATTCAGATCCCCAAGAACAAAAACATGACATAGTTTTCTAAAAGTGGATCTGACATTTTAACATTTTCCGTCAGCAACGTGTTTCCTGCAAATCTCAACTTTAAATATTCACGTTGTTCCTCACAGAGGAACCATTTGCTTTGTTTCTGATCAACATTATCATTTGTTATCCCACAGTTGTCTTATTAAAAACTGCAGATGTTACTTAGTCTAAAGAAGCAGAGGAGGGTTTTGTTTTTCACGTTTGATCACGTTTCAAACATTTTACAGACTCCACTGGTTTCTATTCGTGTCCATGTCTGATGTCAAAGTGTTGAATCTTGTTGCATGAATATCAAATCTGCATTCATTTATCTTCAAGTGAAATTATTTCCTTTTTACTGCAGTACATTTGTTTAATTACTTTTCAGATTCATATTCTACCACTTACATATTACTACAGTCGTGTCGGAGAACCTACGCTGGCTGCAAACAACGTGAAAGGCCCTCTCTGCGGTCAGCGTTCAGTTTGTCTGTTCTGGGCTACTGTAGAAATATGGAGGTGCAACATCGCAGACGGTGGAAGACCTCCATCTGCGCCGTTGGAACAGGACACAGCAATAAACTCACAATTCTTCCCCACCTAGCTAAATCCACAACCGAGCCGTCAGCTAACAGCTGAGGTTTCTTCCCTGCAGTTTGTTGTTGCGATGGTTGCAGGATTAACGTGAGGTTAACGTAACGTAGCCTTGCTGCTAAATGGATATTAGTGAACGTTATGCCTCACACAGACTCTTTACATGCAAGCTAACTAACTCTTTGTAGCACTGCACCGTTATATCCACAGCCACGCAGAGCTTTAAGAACTCTGCTTCACTCAGCTTCCTGCCTGCAACACGTGTTCATGTGTTTTGCTTGTCTAGAATCATGCTGGTTTCTCTAATGTTGCATCAGAGTGAAGATATCTCCAACCTCTTCTGTGTAGAACCATAAATCCTTCATCCTACCAGCTGCTGATGGTCATTTTGGTCATTAACCCTTAGGAGTATTGTGCCTTTCTATAGAACATTAAAACATGTTTGTTTTTTAACCTTTATTTACCATAAAACTTCAATTAATAGCCAAGTCCCAAATAGTCACCTACCTCCTTTCCTGGCCTGGTGTGGGGACCATTCTGACAAATAAACTCCTGCCTTAATTAAAAGCCTGGTCTGGTTTTTATAGAAGTTCTTTGGATGTATAAAATGTTTAAACGTGTGATCAATGTGTCAGTATGAACATGCTGCACGTCGTTAGATCAGTTAGATTCTCCACAATACCACTGTTAAGTTAATGCTGGTGGTGATGGCGCAATGGATAAGATGCGTGTCTTTGGTGTGACAGACCTGGGTTCAATCCCCCACTGTGACCCATCTACTGTGTCCCTGAGCAAGACACCTAGTTGCTCCAGAGGCGTGCGACCTCTGACATGTCTAGCAATTGTAAGTTGCTTTGGATAAAAGCGTCAGCTACATGAATAAATGTTAAGTTCAATTAACGGAAACAACGAGAGCCAAAGTCTAATTCTTCTAGATTTACCGGTGCAACCTGCATGGCTACAAGAGAGGAAAAGGGGAAAAACTGCTGACTCACGTTAAATTTGAAGTGCTCGTTAAGTCCAAATGTGTCTGTTCCTTGATTATTTAATATATTCCTTTAGTCTGTAAGGGTCCACCCATCAAAAGAATCAAAACACCTTTTCAGAAATATTTATCCAAATTGTGAATCCTGTCATGTAAAGCCCATCGCTCTCTGTCTGCCAACTTGGGGTTATGGGCCTTGCTCAAGGGCACCTCAGGGGTGGGAGGGCAAGCACTGCTTGGTTTACTTTCCACACCCAGATTTTATCCAGCCAGACCGGTGATTGAACTCGTGACCTCCTGGGCCACCACTGCCCCCTTGTTTACCATGCCAGTGACCTGATCACGTGATCCTGTGGGTTAATTTAATTATTGATCAGACTTCACTATAGACTTAATCAATATTCTTGTAGTGGTGCCCTGAGGTGATGGTTCATACATATGTTGATGCCATTTAAACCCTAATTCTGCCTATAGATCCTCCTAAATCTAACACACTGGACTTTAAATAAACGATTTCAATACTGTGAATACTTAATATAAACGAAATACTAATGACCCTGCCAATGTTTTGTTTAAAAGTTAAAGCACTGCTGTCATTTCACTTATTTTTTGGATTGCTAAGACTGATTATCATGTAAGCAGCATTCCAATGTTGAGTCAGATGGAAAGAAACTTAAGTCTGATCGGCACCAAACTTGGCACGGACCATCTCTGGACAAAGCTCATACAAGCTTGTGCTCCCCGTATTGAAATGCGAAAAACTGTTGGACTTATAAGCCAACAAATGTGATGTCATATCATAGGTTTAGAATGACCGATCTACACCAAACTCGGGGACCTGGCACACCCTCCCGAGGGGCTGTGTGAAATTTGGTGTCAATTGACCTCTATGTGGCGCTATTAATCGTTTATCAAATAACCCTCCCATAGACATACATTCATTCTATATCTCTGTAACCGCAAGTCCCTTTAATTTCAAACTCTGGTCTTTTATTCACCGCGGGCCCCTGGAGCCACGGCGGAGTCGACTTGCGTGGCCTCCACATGGCGAGGGGCGCAGCTGGACCCCGCAACTGCTTGCAGTTCTAGTTTGTCTTGTTTTCATCATCAACAGTCAGTGTTGATGCTCCATCAATATTATTATGAAGGTGTTAATGTTAAATACAGGTCAACACACACTCACACACACACTCACACACACACTCACACACTCACACACACTCACACACACACTCACACACACTCACACACACACTCACTCACCTGGTGGTTGTTTGTTCGCTTCATGTTTCTGTTGATGAATTTAATCAGCAGCTTTTCTGCTATAAAACCACAAACTCTGAGCTGAAAACACCAAAACGCTCTCACTACGATCAGACTAACCAGAACTGAATCCAACTCTGAACCAGAACCAGGACCTGAGCTGAGTCCAGATCAGCCATGGACAGAGGTGAGACATGAAGACCGCTTTTTATTTTTTTTGTCTATTTTTCTGTTTGTTTTGTCTTGATGACTTCATGTGATCAGATGATAAAACGTAGAGTCGGTAAATACTGGACCACCAGATGGTGCTCTTTACTGTGATGATGGTTACCATGGTTAAATTTACACAGCGCTGAGGGTACGAGTCGGCTCTAGTCTGATTGATAGGTCGCCATGGTAATGACTTGTCAATCATAGATAATCCCGCCCTGAAACATACTCTGCTTTGTGTAAAATAAATGGGACCATTATTTACTAAATCAACATCATTTTGTACTGAAGAAGCTCTCTCTCCCTCTCTCTCTCTCTCTCTCTCTCTCTCTCCCTCTCTCTCTCTCTCTCTCTCTCTCTCTCTCTCTCACGACAACCGGTCGAGGCAGATGGTCGCCCACCCTGAGTCATGGTTCTGCTCGAGGTTTCTGCCTCTTAAAGGAAGTTTTTCCTTGCCTCTGTCTCCTAGTGCTGCTCTTGGTGGGAACTGTTGGGCTTCTGTAAATATCATCACAGAGTACGGTCTAGACCTGCTCTTTATGAAAAGCGCTGTGAGAAAACCTTTATTGTGATTTGGCGCTATATAAATAAAATTGAATTGAAATAACCTGTCTCTCTCTCACCTGTCTCTCAGTCATCCTTCTGCTGTCGGTGGTGTCTCTGGGCGTCTCCTCTCAGCCAATCACAGACGGCCAGCGTCTCTTCTCTATCGCAGTCAGCAGAGTTCAACATCTCCACCTGCTCGCTCAGAGACTCTTCTCTGACTTTGTAAGTCTACGGCAGCTCGCACAGACGAAAACACACAACAGAGACAAGTAGAGTTCCCGCCCCAGGTTATGTTTCTCTGCCAATCAGTCAAGTCATGACTGTCCACACTTCTATAAGACATGGAGTAAATACATCTATTATAGAAGGAATACAAGTTACAAAGAGTATTTAAAAAAATAAATGGAATGGCTAAATGGAAGCTACAATATACATAAATACATATATATATATACATATACAGTATATGTATGTATGTATGTAGATGTATATAAATACATCTACGTATATGTTTAGGCACTAAACAGCTGCCTCCTGGGTATCTCAACACTATGTCACCTGACTTTGACGGGAGACAGAACGTAATATAAGGTAATATAAGGGGAACAGCCACTGACCCAGCAGCATTGTTTGACAATTCGGGAATGAAACCTACAATTGCCCAGTCGGTTTTTAGCCAACGGGCTAACAACCCATTTTGAGATCACAGTGACCTTTGAGTCGCCAGAACGGGACGGACGTATGTACATGGTGAAAACATCCGGCACACAACAGAGTAACACTGTGTGTATTTCTGTGTGAATACCTGTGTGTATAACTGTGTGTATCCCTTTGTGTATTTCTGTGTGAATACCTGTGTGTATAACTGTGTATCCCTTTGTGTATTTCTGTGTGAATACCTGTGTGTATAACTGTGTGTATCCCTTTGTGTATTTCTGTGTGAATACCTGTGTGTATAACTGTGTGTATCCCTTTGTGTATTTCTGTGTGAATACCTGTGTGTATAACTGTGTGTATCCCTTTGTGTATTTCTGTGTGAATACCTGTGTGTATAACTGTGTATCCCTTTGTGTATTTCTGTGTGTATACCTGTGTGTATAACTGTGTGTATTTCTGTGTGAATACCTGTGTGAATACCTGTGTGTATAACTGTGTATCCCTTTGTGTATTTCTGTGTGTATACCTTTGTGTATTTCTGTGTGAATACCTGTGTGTATAACTGTGTGTATCCCTTTATGTATTTCTGTGTATGATAAAACGTACCTGTGTATTTCTGTGTGTGTACCTGTGTATTTCTGTGTGTGTACCTGTTTCTATTTCTGTGTGTGTACCTGTGTAAATTTCTGTGTATATACCTGTGTGTATTTCTGTATGTATACTTGTGTATATTTCTATGTGTATACCTCTGTGTATAACTGTATGTATACCTGTTTGTATTTCTGTGTATACCTGTGTATATTTCTGTGTGTATACCTCTGTATATAACTGTATGTATACCTGTTAGTATTTCTGTGTATACCTGTGTATATCTCTATGTGTATACCTCTGTATATAACTGTATGTATACCTGTTTGTATTTCTGTGTATACCTGTGTATATTTCTATGTGTATACCTCTGTATATAACTGTATGTATACCTGTTTGTATTTCTGTGTATACCTGTGTATATTTCTATGTGTATACCTCTGTGTATAACTGTATGTATACCTGTTTGTATTTCTGTGTATACCTGTGTATATTTCTGTGTGTATACCTCTGTATATAACTGTATGTATACCTGTTTGTATTTCTGTGTATACCTGTGTATATTTCTATGTGTATACCTCTGTATATAACTGTATGTATACCTGTTTGTATTTCTGTGTATACCTGTGTATATTTCTATGTGTATACCTCTGTATATAACTGTATGTATACCTGTTTGTATTTCTGTGTATACCTGTGTATATTTTTGTGTGTATACCTGTGCAAACCTGTACATGTGTCTTTTAGGAGAGCTCACTGCAGATGGAGGAGCAGCGTCAACTCAACAAAATCTTCCTGCAGGATTTCTGTAACTCTGATTACATCATCAGCCCCATCGACAAGCACGAGACACAACGCAGCTCTGTGAGAGTACTTCACTACACAATACTACTCAAACTGTTTATTATATGTTCTTATATGAACATACAGTTCGCTCTGCAGTTTTTGTTTTCACCAGAGCCTTTTAATGTAACATGTCATTTCACATCTCAATTTCATATCAATGGATTGGTTCTAGGTTCTGAAGCTGTTGTCTATCTCGTAAAGTTTGATTGGTTCTAGGTTCTGAAGCCCTTGTCTCTGTCCTATGTTTTGATTGGTTCTAGGTTCTGAAGCTGTTGTCTATCTCGTAAAGTTTGATTGTTTCTAGGTTCTGAAGCTGTTGTCTATCTCGTAAAGTTTGATTGGTTCTAGGTTCTGAAGCCCTTGTCTCTGTCCTATGTTTTGATTGCTTCTAGGTTCTGAAGCGCTTGTCTATCTTGTAAAGTTTGATAGGTTCTAGGTTCTGAAGCTCTTGTCTATCTTGTAAAGTTTGATAGGTTCTAGGTCCTGATGCTGTTGTCTATCTTGTAAAGTTTGATTGCTTCTAGGTTCTGAAGCCCTTGTCTCTGTATGGTTTGATTGCTCCTAGGTTCTGAAGCTCTTGTCTATCTTGTAAAGTTTGATTGCTTCTAGGTTCTGAAGCTGTTGTCTATCTCGTATCGATTGATTGGTTCTAGGTTCTGAAGCTGTTGTCTATCTCGTAAAGTTTGATTGGTTCTAGGTCCTGATGCTGTTGTCTATCTTGTAAAGTTTGATTGCTTCTAGGTTCTGAAGCTGTTGTCTATCTCGTATCGATTGATTGGTTCTAGGTTCTGAAGCTGTTGTCTATCTCGTAAAGTTTGATTGCTCCTAGGTTCTGAAGCTGTTGTCTATCTCGTATCGATTGATTTGTTCTAGGTTCTGAAGCTGTTGTCTATCTCATATCGTTTGATTGTTTCTAGGTTCTGAAGCTGTTGTCTATCTCGTATCGATTGATTTGTTCTAGGTTCTGAAGCTGTTGTCTATCTCATATCGTTTGATTGCTTCTAGGTTCTGAAGCTGTTGTCTATCTCGTAAAGTTTGATTGTTTCTAGGTTCTGAAGCTGTTGTCTATCTCGTAAAGTTTGATTGTTTCTAGGTTCTGAAGCTGTTGTCTATCTTGTAAAGTTTGGTTGCTTCTAGGTTCTGAAGCTGTTGTCTATCTCGTATCGTTTGATTGGTTCTAGGTTCTGAAGCTGTTGTCTATCTCGTAAAGTTTGATTGTTTCTAGGTTCTGAAGCTGTTGTCTATCTTGTAAAGTTTGGTTGCTTCTAGGTTCTGAAGCTGTTGTCTATCTTGTAAAGTTTGATTGGTTCTAGGTTCTGAAGCTGTTGACTATCTCGTAAAGTTTGATTGGTTCTAGGTTCTGAAGCTGTTGTCTATCTTATAAAGTTTGATAGGTTCTAGGTTCTGAAGCTGTTGTCTATCTCGTAAAGTTTGATTGGTTCTAGGTTCTGAAGCTGTTGTCTATCTCGTAAAGTTTGATTGTTTCTAGGTTCTGAAGCTGTTGTCTATCTCGTAAAGTTTGATTGTTTCTAGGTTCTGAAGCTCTTGTCTCTGTCCTATGGTTTGATTGTTTCTAGGTTCTGAAGCTGTTGTCTATCTCGTATCATTTGGTTGGTTCTAGGTTCTGAAGCTGTTGTCTATCTCGTATCATTTGGTTGGTTCTAGGTTCTGAAGCTCTTGTCTCTGTCCTATGGTTTGATTGTTTCTAGGTTCTGAAGCTGTTGTCTATCTCGTATCATTTGGTTGGTTCTAGGTTCTGAAGCTGTTGTCTATCTCGTATCATTTGGTTGGTTCTAGGTTCTGAAGCTCTTGTCTCTGTCCTATGGTTTGATTGTTTCTAGGTTCTGAAGCTCTTGTCTATCTCGTATCATTTGGTTGGTTCTAGGTTCTGAAGCTCTTGTCTATCTCGTATCATTTGGTTGGTTCTAGGTTCTGAAGCTGTTGTCTATCTCGTATCATTTGGTTGGTTCTAGGTTCTGAAGCTGTTGTCTATCTCGTATCATTTGGTTGGTTCTAGGTTCTGAAGCTCTTGTCTCTGTCCTATGGTTTGATTGTTTCTAGGTTCTGAAGCTGTTGTCTATCTCGTATCATTAGGTTGGTTCTAGGTTCTGAAGCTCTTGTCTCTGTCCTATGGTTTGATTGTTTCTAGGTTCTGAAGCTCTTGTCTATCTCGTATCATTTGGTTGGTTCTAGGTTCTGAAGCTGTTGTCTATTTCGTATCATTTGGTTGGTTCTAGGTTCTGAAGCTGTTGTCTATCTCGTATCATTTGGTTGGTTCTAGGTTCTGAAGCTGTTGTCTATCTCGTATCGTTTGATCGAGTCTTGGGAATTTCCCAGTCGTTCTCTGTCTGGAGGTTCTGCTCCGAGGAACCAGATTTCCCCCAAACTGTCAGAACTGAAGACGGGGATCCTGCTGTTGATCAGAGTGAGAACACACACATACACACACACACACATACACACATCAAATGTAACCAACCAGCTTAAATGTGTGAGTAACCACCTGATCCTGCAGGCCAATCAGGACGGAGCAGAGCTGTTCCCTGACAGCTCTGCCCTGCAGCTGGCTCCTTATGGAAATTATTATCAGACGCTGGGATCCGACGAGTCGCTGAGACGAACGTACGAACTGCTGGCCTGTTTCAAGAAAGACATGCACAAGGTGAGGAAGAGGAGGGCGTGCTGATCAAGATCATGGAGATGATGTAATGATGATGTAATAATGATGACACGTGTTTACAGGTGGAGACCTACCTGACGGTAGCGAAATGTCGACTCTCTCCAGAAGCCAACTGCACCTTGTAGCCCCGCCTCTCTGTTGATGATGTAATCCTGTGTGTTCTGTAGCTCCGCCTCCATGTTCTCTGTAACTAGTCAGCCTCTGTTCAGTGTTTGGTGCTGAAACCCAGCGCGATGATGAAGGTTTCCTTATGTCATCAGGATTAAAGCTGTGAACAGGAAGTGATGTCATGCTGTCAGCATGTGAAATAAAGTGTGAGCTTTGTTGCATTCAGATATGTCTCTGTGTGTCCATCATCACCGTTAACAGCCTGCAGAGCCCGTCTGTGATCCTGGGCCACATACGCCCACATACAAACACTAAGAGCTGAAATCAACAGCATCTTTATTCAACTCTCCTTTTCCACGCTGAGCATTGCGGGGAGGGATCGTCAGCTGTAACAACATATTTTTAATTAGCATTATTGCTTGCATTTGAAACGATATGTTTTCCATCCAATCAAAGTTAGGATGTTAACAAATAAACGATGCAAAAGCAATTTACTGATATTCCCAAAGTTATGATTTTGACTGGTCTTGAAATAAAATACCGAGTCCTCAATGTCCGAGACCGAGACCAAGACCATCAAAAAGTGGTCTTAAGACCGGTCTCGAGTACTACAACACTAGTCTGAGGGATTTGTTCATTTTCACACGTGTGAATAGTCTTCGACTCATGGGCTCATCAGCACAATACAACTCAATTTTATTACAACAGTTATCTCACAGCGCTTTTCATAAAAGAGCAGGTCTAGACCGAACTCTGTGATGTTATTTACAGAAGCCCAACAGTTCCCACCAAGAGCAGCACTAGGAGACAGAGGCAAGGAAAACTTCCTTTAAGAGGCAGAAACCTCGAGCAGACCATGACTCAGGGTGGGCGCCATCTGCCTCCACCGGTTGGGGTG